>NC_133662.1:224207899-224420589 GCF_037893015.1 Macrotis lagotis
CTAGAGCTCAGACCAGAAGAATGGTGAATACATTTCTCTTTAGATCATAATACCTTGAAAGAACTTACAACATTCAGATCCCCAAAACTAGCTTTGAGAGTAATAGTATTTAAGGGCTGAAGCTTAGAACAGTATGCTGTCAACCCCACAAGCAGAGTCCAACTCTAATATAAATTTAAAAATCAAGAAATAGACTAGAAAAATAGGCAAATATAAAAAAGACTAGATTTCAAGGGGAATTCAAAACATATTATCATAAGAAGACAAAGCAGTTGCTATGTAGTTATATGCAAAAGCTCAAAAAATATGACTAGGTTGAAGGACAAAAAAAGAACTATTGGAATAACTTTTAAAAGATTCTTAAAAATAAGAGATAGAAGAAAAGTTGGGGAAAGAAATGGAAGTGATGCAATACTCTCAGTCAACAACTCATAGCCCATCAGAGTCAATAATTTCATAAAATACAGACAAAAACTATTAAAGAAATTAATATCTTAAAAACAGAATAAGTCAATTTTTTTAAAAGAGCACAAAAAGTCAACAAAGAGATAATATTTGCCTTTTGTTTCAAAGACCACAATAACTCCTAAAAAGAAGAAATAGCCAAATTGGAGGGGGGAGTGGAGAATATGAAAAATTTTATTGGAGAAAAGAACACCTTCAAATGTAATTTTGTCCAAATGGAAAAGTAAGTACAAAAAACATTCAATAAAGAAAATGATGAAAAATAGAAGAAAATATGAAATACTTCATGGAAAAACAACTGACCAAGAAAATAGATCAAAGAGAGATAACTGAAGAATTGTACTAGGAATCATGATCAAAAGAAGAACCTAGACATTATATCAAGGAAGGCTTTTAAACATTCCTGACTAGAATTGAAAAGAAAATTTGATTTTTAAAAATGAAACTCATGGAGTGGCTGGGTGGTGCAGTGAATAGAGCACTGGCCCTAGAGTCAGGAGTACCTGAGTTCAAATCTGCTCAGACACTTAATAATTACCTAGTTGTGTGGCCTTGGGCAAGCCACTTAACCCCATTGCCTTGCTAAAAAAAATTTTAAAAAAATGAAACTCAAGAGAAGAATAAAAAAAGAAATATGAAAAGAAATCAAAGGGATTCAATGAGGTTACATTATTTATATTCTTCAGGGGAAGGTGATACTTTTTAGATACTAAGAATTTTATTATTATAGGGGAAGTTAGAAGGAATACACATAGACAAATGACACAGATGTGAGTATACCATGGGAAGAAATATAAAAATACAAAATTAAGTGGTGAGAAATAGGGTGAGAAATTGAGAAAATCAAAGAGGTAGAATTATTTCACATAAAAGAGCTTTTTACAGTGGAAAGGGAAAAGGAGAGGTGGGCAATACCTGTCAATAAGAATTGACTGAAAAACATAATAATACGCACACTCAGTTAAGTATAGAAATCTTTCTTAATCTACAGGGAAGTAGGGGGCAGGGCAATAAAAGAAGGAGGCACTGATAGAAGACGGGGAAGGAGTAGGCAGAAGCAAAAGAGTTTTGAGTAAGGACAGAGTAAAAAGAGAGAGAAAAAAGAATAAAAGGAAGTGAGAAGGATGAAGGTAAAACATAGGATTCATTACTGTGAACTAAAATAATAGAAAAATAACAAATTAAAAATTTCATTTTAAAAATTAAATTTGAAATCCTAAAAACCAAAGTCATAATGAATAAAATTGAAAACAAGAAAATTATTGAACTAATAAATAAAACTAGGAGTTAATTTTATGAAAAAATAGTTAAACCATTATTAATTTGCTTTAAAAAAGATAAAAAACAGTTAACAGCATCAAAAATGAAAAAGGTGAATTCACCACCAAAGAATGTGAAAACAAAACAATTATTAGGAGTTATTTGTCCTAAATTAGAATTTCACACTCTAAGCAAAATGGATAAATATTTAAAAAATATAAATCATTCAGATTAACAGAAAGAAAATAGAATATTTAAATATCCTTTGATTAGAAAAAGAAACTGAAAAAGCCATCAATGAGCTCTCTAATAAAAAATTCCCAGGATCAGATGAATTGAAAGTGAACTCTACTATATTAAAAAAACAATTAATCCCAATATTAAATAAACCATCAGAAAAAGATACAAAGAGTCTTATGAAATTCCTTTTATAATATAAATATTTTGCTGATACCTAAACTAAGAAAAGCAAAAATGAGAAAGGAAATGATCAACCTATTTCTCTAGTGAATATTGATGAAAAAAACTGTAATTACTAACAAGGAAATTACAATGATATATAATAAAGATCATAAATTATAAGCATGTAGGATTTATACCAGGAATACAGGGCTGGCTCAGTAATAGGAAAACTATCAGCCTAATTGACCATATCAATAATAGAAACACCAATAATCACAGGATGATCTCAATAGATACTGAAAATGATCTTGATAAATATATCATACATTTCTATTAAAAACTCCAGAAATGCCCCTTTCCTAAAAATGATAAGCAGTATTCATCTAAAACCATCAATTAATATTATCTGTAAAGGGAATAAAATAGCATTGCCAATAAGATAAGGAGTGAAACAAGGATGCCCATTTTCACCCCCTTTTATTCAATAATATACTAGAAATGCTAGCTATAGCAATAAGAGAAGAAAAAGAAATTGAAGGGCTCAGAGACAGCTAGGTGGCACAGAGCACCTGCCCTGTAGTCAAGAAGACTTGAGTTCAAATTTGGCCTCAGACACTTAATAATTGCTTAGCTGTATGATCTTGGACAAGTCACTTAACCCCATTACCTTAAATAAAAATAAATAAAATTTAAAAATGATTTTAAAAAGAAATTGAAGGAATCAGAATAGACAGCAAGAAAACAAAACTCTTTTGCAGATGATATGATGATATACCTGGAGAATCCTAGAGAATGAACTAAAAAACTAGTTAAAATAATTAAAAACTTTAGCAAATTTGCAAATAAATACACATAAATCATCGGTATATCTCTATATTACCAACCAGTTTTAACAGCTAGAGATTGAAAAGATAAATTCCATTTAAAATATCTATGGAAGGGCCAGACCCAAGATGGCAAAGTAAAGGAAGGGATTTGCCCAACCTCTACCCCAGACTACTCCAAATACCTTTAAACAATGACTCCAAAAAAGTCTAGAGTGGCAGAACCCACAAAAAATCTGAGTGAAGCAATTTTCTAGCCCAAAACAACTTGGAAGATCTGGGGAAAGAGGTGCACTGAGGTGAGAGAGGATCTACAATGCAACCCTGCCTATGCCTGAGTAAACCAGTCCCAGAAATCCAGGAACAGATAACAGGCACCCGGATCAATGCAGGAATGGTGGTTTCCAGACTTCTCAGCCCAGAGATTGCCAAAGATAATCTCAGCGACTAGAGTATAGTCCAGCACAGACTTCAGTAAACTGGGAGCAGGCTTCTAAAGGCACTCAATCAATAGCAGCAGTTGCTTCCCAGAGCTCTCTGTGCAGGTATGGTAAGGGAGTCAGAAGGAGATTACAGGAGTCTCTTTGCTATCACTGAGGTAAGATTCTGATGTATTGTCCATCTTCAGATATCTTCACATGTCCATCTTCACCGTCTGGGGCCTCAGTTTCAGGCAGAGGAGCAGAAACACAAGAGAGCTTACTGCTAAAGCAGAACAAGGACTCTCCTCACAGTTCCAATACAGAAAGGAGTGCTGATGGTCACCCACAGACCAGAATAAAGGCCAGGAGAGTAGTCATAGCATCTCCTGAGCTCTTGGAAGAATTGAAAACTTGCAAGTCCCTAGATGTGTCTCTGAAAACAGTTGCAGAAACACCGAAAACCTTGGGACAGTGTCTCTTCCATCTTGGAAGCAGAACCCCACCTTAACCGAAACATTAAGATTGAGTCATTCACTGGGAAAATGAGCAAAGAAAGAAGAAAAACAATCCAACCATGGACAGTTACCATGGTCATAAGGAAGATCAAAGTATGAACTCAGAGGATAATAAAGTCAAAGTTTCTATACCCAAAACTCCAATAAAAATATGAAGTGGTCTCAGGCCATTGAAGAGCTAACAGAGGATTATGAAAATCAAGTAAGGGAGGTAGAAGAAAAAGTTGGAAGAGAAATGAGAGAGATGTAGGAAAATCATGAAAACTGAGTCACCAGTTTGGTCAAGGAGATACCAAAAATTACTGACAAAAATAATATCTTAAACACCAGATTGCACCAAATGGAAAAAGAAATACAAAAAGCCAATGAGGAAAAGAATGCCTTAAAAAGTAGAATTGGCCAAATGGGAAAGGAAATACATAAGCTCACTGAAGAAAATAATTCCTTAAACTATAGAATGGAGCAAAAGGAAGCTGATGATTTTGTGAGAAATCAAAAAACACTAAAACGAAAACCAAAAGAATAAAAAACTAGAAGAAAATGTGAAATAACTCACTGGAAAAACAACCAATCTGAAAACATATCCAGGTGAGATAATTTGAAAATTGTTGGACCTGAAAACCAGGAACAATAAAAGAGCCTAGACACCATCTTTTCAAT
This sequence comes from Macrotis lagotis, assembly GCF_037893015.1. Classification (NCBI taxonomy): domain Eukaryota; kingdom Metazoa; phylum Chordata; class Mammalia; order Peramelemorphia; family Peramelidae; genus Macrotis; species Macrotis lagotis. Next base: position 224,212,448 of record NC_133662.1, read on the forward strand.
AAATTGTCAAGGAAAATTACCCAGATATTTTAGGAACATAAAATAGAAATTGAAAGAATGCACTGATCACCTCCTAAAAGAAATCTTAAAATGAAAACTGCCAGAAATATTAGAGTTAAATTTCAGAACTCCCAGGTCAAGAAGAAAATATTACAAACAGTCAGAAACAATGCAAATATCTTGGAGTCACACTAAGAATAAGCTCCTACATTAAGTGATTGTAGGGCTTGGAATATGGTATTCTGGAAGGCAAAAGAACTTGGATTACAACCAAGAATCAGTTACTCAGCAAACATACTCCAAGGGAAAAGATGGACATTCAGTGAAATAGTGGACTTTCAAACTTTCCCGATGAAATAATCAGAGCTCAATAGAAAATTTGTTCTTCAAATACAAGCCTCAAGTGAAACAGGTAAACAGAAATGGTAAATCATAAAGGACTTGATTATGTTGAACTGCTTATATTCTTGCATGGGAAGATGATACTGATAACTCACATGAACTTTCTTATTTATTTGGGCAGTTAGAAAGAGCATATATAAACAAGGTACAGGTGTAAGTTGTATTAGAAGGGTTAATATATTAAAAGATGGAGTTAATAGATGAGAGATAAATGTCCTGGGAGAAAGGGAAAGGGGAAGGTAGAATGGGATATTATTTCACGTAAAAAAACAAGTAAAAGCTTTTTCAATGAAGTTGAAAAGGGAGGAGTTAATAAGTCTTACTCTCATCAGAACTGGCTCAGAGAGGGATTAACATATACACTCAATTGAACATAGAAATCTATCTTATCCTACAGAAACATGGGAGAGAAAGAAATGAGAAAAGGGGTGGGGTAGATGATAAAAGAGAAGGAAGATTATGGGAGGCAATAGTCAGATACAAAATGCTTTTGAGTAGGGACAGGGTGAAAGGAGAGAGAGAATAGAATAAATGAGGGTGGGGGAATAGAATGGAAGGAAATACAGTTTGCAATAGTAACTGTGGGAAAAATATTGAAACAAGTTTCTCAAACAGAGAGCTGAGTCAAATTTATAAAAAATAAGAGCCATTGCCCAATTGATAAATGATCAAAACATGTGAACAGTTTTCAAATGAGGTCATCAATGCCATATATTTGCATCATTTTTTTAAAACATCCAACTCACTGTTATTAGGAGAAATGCAGGTTGGAGCAGTTCTGAGGTACTATCTTACACTTAGCTAATAGTACAGAAAGAGAAAATAACAAATGTTGGAAGGGATGTAGGGAAAAATGAGACATTAATGCACTGTTGGAGGAGTCTTGAAATGATTCAACAATTCTGTAGAGCAATTTGGAACTATACCCAAAGGGACATAAAAACCAAGCCTAGCCCTTGACCCAGCAGTGCTAATGCTAGTTCTATATTCCAGAAGAGATGAAAAACATGAAGGAAAAGGACATAGCTATTTAAGGATATTTATAGCAGCTCTTTTCTGGTGGCAGGACATTGGAGATTGAGGGGATGCCAATTGTTTGGGAAATGGCTGAACAAATTGTGGTAGGTGATTATGATGAAATGCTATTCTGCTTTAAGAAGAGATTAACAGAATGCCTTCAGTTAAATATTTACATGAGCAGATGCAATGGGAAATGTTCTATATGCAAAGTAACAGCAATGTTGTGAATGATTTACCTTTTCTCAGCAATGTTGTGACCCAAGAGAACTCTGAAGGACATGATAAAGAATACGTTCCATCCCAAAGACAGAGCTTTTGGTGTCTGAATACAGATTGAAGCTTATTTTTTTTCTTAGTTTATTATTCTTGAAGTTTCTCTTTTTTGGGGGGGTATCTTTACTTTCATAATTTGACTATTGTGATAATGTTTTTCATGACTAGATATTTTTAACATATCTCAAATATCTTGCTTTCTCATTTAGGGGGTTTGGGGCGGGAGGAAGGAAAATAATTCAGTACTCAAGGTTTTAAAAGTGAATGTTAAAACTTGTTTTTACATGTAACCAGAGAAAAATTAATTCAATTTAATTTTAAGAGGAAATTTAAAAAGAGAAGAAAAATAAAATAACGGAAACCCCACATTTTCAAAAATATTTATAGTAGCTCTTTTTATATTGGCAAGAACTGAAAACAGAGGGATGTCCATCAATTGAGGAATAACTAAAATAGTTGTGGTATATGAATGGGATGGAGTACTTTTATTCTGTAAGAAATTATGAAAAGTCAGCCTTCAGAAATCTGGAAAGACTTGCATGAACTGAAGCTGAGTTAAGTGAACAGAACCAGAACATTGTACACATTAAGAGCAATATTGTAAGATGATCAACTATGATGGATGCAGCACCTCTAAGCAGTTTAGAAAGGATAATCCTGAGAGACTGATTATGGAAAATTCCATCTATAGCAAAGTATATGATACTCACTTTTTAAAACTTCTTTTTTTGTTTTTCTTTCTTATGTTTTCCCCCTTAGTTCTAATTCTTCTTTCACAACATGACTAATATGGAAATACGTTATATATGATTTTACATGTACAACCTATTTCAGATTGTTTGTTGCCATGGGGAGAGGGGGGAGGGAAGAGAAAGTGGTAGGAAAAATGTGGAACTAAATAGTGTGCAAAAGGATGGATTTTGAAAACTATTTTTGCATGTTATTTGATAAAAATTAAAATATAATATAGAAATAACTGTAGATAATATAAAATGTGTGGTTTCTCAACAGTTCAGACTAGGACAATCTGTGAGATCTGTTATGGACCATGCCATCCTCATACAGAAGAAAACAAAAAACAAACAAAAATCCATAGAAACTGAATGGATATAATATTCCATTTTAAAAAACTTCTCTTATGGTTTTGCCTTCCTATTCCATGGTTTCCTTTCTTTTTCACTTAGTTCTAAATCCTCATACACAAAATGACTAATATATAAACATGTTAAACACAAATACAACTTTTACTAGACTCCCTTGCCACCAAGAGGAATGGGAGGGGAAGGGAGGAGTGCAGAAAAATGTGTAACTCATAAATATGCAAATAGATGAATGTTGAAAAACTTTCATAACATGAAATTGGAAAAATAAAATATATATATATATGTATGTATATATGATGTGTGGGAGTCTGAGACAAATCTAAGAACAAACTTATTTAAAAAAATCACAAACCATCTGAAAACAATTACAAAGCACTTTTCAAATAATGCTAGATATAAACAACTGCAAAAAATATTAATTTTTCATGGGTAGGTCACTCTAATAAAAATGAGAATTCTACTAATTTATTTATTCAGTGCCATATCAATCAAACCACCAAAAATATTGTGTAAAGCTAGAAAAATATAAAGAATTAAGGAAAAATTTGTGGAGGAAGAAAGCTTAGTCATATCAAATCTCAAACTATATTACTAAGCAGAATTTATCAAAATAAATCTGTTATTGGCTAAGAAATGAGTGGTAGATCAATGGAATATATTAGATGCACAAGACATTGTAGTAAATGACTATAGTTATCTAGGGTTTAATAAACATAAAGATCCAAGCTTTGGGGATGAGAATACCCTATTTGACCAAATTTACTGGGGAAACTAGAAAGCAGCTTGGCAGTTGGGTATATCCCAACATTTCACACCACAAAACAAGCTAGTGTCAAAATGATCACATGGTTTAGACAAAAAGGGTAATACCATAAGATATTAGAAGAATAGCTTATCTGCCAGATATATGTGTAAGGAAGAATTTATGACCAACAGTAGATAGGGAGTATGACAGCATAAAAGGATAATTTTGATTACATAAAATTTAAAATATTTTACACAAGCAAAACTAATATAGCAAAGATTAAAAGGAAGGTAGAAAATAGAATAGGATATTTAAATCACGTCTCTTTGACAAAGGTCTCATGTCTTCAAAGGGCAAATTATATTTAAAATTTTTTTGATGTTTTTACTGTGGAGTCTATGTTTTCATTCACAATATAACTAACATGGAAATATGTTTTACATGGCTACACATATATGACCTATATCAAATTTCTTTCCTTTTCAATTGGGGGGGGAGGGAAAGAGGGAAACCATTTGGAACTTAATTTTAAAAAGATATTAACAATTGGTTTTACATTTAATTAGAAAAAATTAAAATTTCAAAAATTCAAAGAAATAAATGAGGAGATCAATGATGTAAATTTATTTGAGTTGGTTTTTCTTTTATTTGCATTATCTGAAGGATTATCTCCGTTTTACATTTTGTTTTGCACTGGTACCCAGAGTAGTCAGATTCAAAGATGGAGAAGATTTGCTGCCATCTCCATTTAAAAATCCTTATCACATACAACTTTTTCAAGTTCTCCTTCACTTGCTTGGATTAGAAACTAGGTGCTAGACCTGTGATTTCATTGATACAGGACCAATGAGTTGCCAAAGGCACTGAGACAGGACATGACTCACATAGAGTCACATAGACAGCATGTTGTCAGAGGAGGGGCTTGAATCCAGGTCATCCTGGCTTTGAGAAAAACTTTCTACCCACAACATCTCACCTCTCTTACTTGATAGGGAATAAAAATGGAGATAGAGTCTCCTTACTCCAGACCTTTCCTTTTTTGTTGTTTTTGTTGCTATAATAGGGAAAATCAGAAAATGATTCTTAGGTCTGCTTGAACTTGTGCATTGGAAGAAGATTCAGCATTCTACCAGTGGTATCCCTTCCCTTCCTCAATTAAGTTCAGGTCAAAATCCGCTGTGTTGCTCGTGATAAAGAGAAAGAAGTAAAATAGTCCCTGACCTCAAGGAGTTTACATCAAACTATGGGGAATGCAAAGGTGTTTATGAGTAAGTATAATACAAAAGGAGAAAAAATCAAAGAGACAAATAACAGAGAGGAGAGAAGGAAGGAGGGAGGAGGGAGAAAGGCACAAGAGAGGAGGGGAAAAGAGACATAGAGACAGAAAGAAGGAGGGATAGAGAGAGACAGAATGAGAGAAAATTAAAAAGACAAAAGAGAGAGAATAATATTTACTATGTGATAGAAACAGTTAAGGGCTGGGAATATATATGCACAATTTTATAAGGTAGTTTCTGCTTTCAAGAACTTTTTTTTGCTAACAGGCAAAGATAATATAAAAAGAGGTGCTACAAAGTAGGTTGAAAGTTAAGAGTCCCAGCTAGATTGTGGAGTCTGCAGAAAATAGCTTAGTTGCTGGCTAAGTAAATAAAGGGAGAGAGAACTAAACTAACTGGAATGGGTGGTCAAGACCAGGAAAGTTCAGGAGACTATGCCCAAACCCCCAGAAAGTAAGGAGATTTTTTTCAGGAAAGCATCATGAAGATGGGGGCAAGTCTAATAGTGCTTCACCTTTTTGTGTTATGTGTAGCACTTGGATCATGTAGCACACCTATAGACCATTTATCAGAATCATTGTTAAATGTATAAAATAAAGTCTAAGGGATTACAAAAGAAACTGCATTTGATAGCTATCAAGGTATTTTCCAAAACAAGCTCCTGGACCCTAGGTTAAGAAGTCCTGCTCTATTAAGTGCCCACTATGTGTCTAAGATAGCAGCAGGTGGTGTTGGGAGATACACAAAAACATCATCTCTGTCCTCAAGGGTCATTCCCCTATCGTGTTCCAGAATGTTCTGCCCAGTCCAGTTTTCAGGGAAAGTGACTAGGGCACCTCCTTAGGGAGATTATTATTGGACACAGTGTCCTTGGCTCCAAAGCCAAGTCAGTTAACCTGATCAGCGGTTAACATATTTGCTTCTCTTAACTTCCATCTCATTGATCCTCTTTATAATCCCTTAATGGAAGTTACATTGTGGGAAGGTCATGTTGCTAGAAGTTTAAGTGCCATCAAGAGATAGAGATGTCTCAAAGATATTTGTGCCTTTCTGAGTCTCCAAATGGGCTTTTTAACTCTTTCCCTTGATGACTGCAATTCCTCTCATAATGGGGGAAATAAGAAGTAATCTTCTTCAGAGGAATTCTGTGACAGCTTGATGTCATCTTCAATATACACTGACCCAGTTGGATGTTTATTTACTTTGCTTTCATCGACATTGGTTAAACCACAGACATTTAAACTCTTAATATTGGTGCATCCCCCTATTCCCACTTTTGTGAACATAGGGAACAGTATTTGGAAAGGAAAACTATGAAAGAAGAGAATGAATAGGCAAAAAAAATAATCATCTCCTGGCTGTGCTTTTGCTGTAAATCAGAGGGGTTCTAGAATCTGATGACAAACCTCATTCTTGCCAGAGAGAAAAAAGGACAGACTTCCCTGACACCTCCCCTTCTCTAAATGGTCACTGAAAGCAGGCAGTAAAAATCACAGCTGTCACCCAAGCATCCCCAGCCTCTGGGGAACATGCCATCCTGGGGCCTTGTCAGATGCATCTTTGGCAAGATTCCTAATGTCCAGGCACACGCCCCATGACATTTTGTCACATCTCTTCCTGGAGCATCTGTTCCAGGGTATTAACTCTTCACTTCATCTTAAATCACTTTATCCCCCTTTCACTTTGGAAAAAAAATCAAGATTGGAAGGAGGGGACTAAAGGACTGACAGGGTATGGGACAATATTATAAGAAAAAAACCCAAGACCAGGCAAAATCACTTCTCTAGTCTTGATTGTCTCAATGGGGTAGAAAAGTCATTTTAATTATATAAGAATAATAATATCACATTTTTATAGCACCTTACCAAGTTGTTTGCAGAATGACTTCACGATGAATTGAATAGTATGCCTATGAATATCTCTGCTTTGCAGATAAGGAAGCTACTGCCCAGAGAGGTAACCTGACCACCCTAGTCATACATGTGGATCCAGGATTCATACTAAATATCTAACTCCCAGTTGAGAGTTTGCTTCTCTATATAACTCTGCCTCTATACTCTGATGGGTCAGGAAGCATATTTGGATTCACCAAGTAGTGGCAAGTAATGATTTCATACTGAGGTTTCTAAACTCAGAAATGTATAGAACTCTTCTCTTCTTAGGTCAACTGGCACGGTGCTCAGGGATCTTAAAAGGGCACAGATAAAGGGAGGATGGAAACTTTTTTCCTTAATGTCTCAGAAGATGCAAAGTCAGAGACTGTGTTTGCCAAATTATGACTGATTCCTGGTAACATCTCCATTCCAATCATTCTCTGCCTCCAAGTATCTGTCTCTCACTCTCTCTAGTGTCACCCTATGGAATGCTTTGTTGAATCCATCTCATGCTATTCTCCCCCATTTTAGAATTAACAATCCAATCTAGAGTTTATGCCAGATTTGATTGTAGACTGTCTGATACTGTTCTCAAATTATTTCATTGCATAAGTCCTGTCTCTTCAATTAAGGTATGAGCTCCTTGAGGTCAAGGAACATTATTAAATCTTTTTCCCAACCCTAAATTCCCTCTTTATAATAGTACACACAATAGATAGCTTACTGATAAACTATTGATTGGTTTGTGATAGGTCAAAAGAACATCCACATTTTGAATAGCTATGATTTCACTAATGTGGGTACTTTCTCTAATACAAGGTAAAATTGGTTTTTTTTTTGTTTTATTCTATGGTTTGACTATTTTGGGTTCTTTTGTACTAACATATTTTTGACATTCATTAAATATATTAGTTTAGAATCAAACCTTAGTCTTTACCAAATTGCAAGAGGCGACTGGTGAGACTGTGAATAGGAAAGTACATTGAACCTAAAGAAACAATAACAATTACTGACATTAAATATGGGCTGGCATTATATTAAGTATTTTCCAATGACCTCATTTGATCCTTATAAAACCCTAGGAGGTAGATGTTACTATAAACTTCATTTTTCAGATAAGGAAACTGAATCAAACAGAGCTTACGTGACTTGCCCAGGGTCCCATAACTAATAATTGTCTAAAGCCAAATTTGAACTCTGGACTTCCTGACTCCAGGCCCAGTGCTCTCTTCAAAACATGAAGAGCTATTATGGGTTTTCTCTAATCACAATGTAAATTCATAGAGACCATAAAATGCATTCTTTTTGTGTTTGTATTCACATCTATGTTTTTCATTTATTCGTTCACCTCAGTGGCATACTGAAATGCACACCACTTTGGGGCTTAGGCAGCCTGAATTTGAATCTCCATTCTATAGCTATGGATAGGCCATGCACCCTCACATGTCTTAATTTCTCCATCTTCAAAACAAAGATAATAATATTTGCACTTAGGGACCTTGCACATTTTCGGTGAATAAAATCTTTATAAAACTCAAAGTGTTCAAAGAAGCGTTATACTTCTGGTAAGAAGCTATTTCATTAAACAAACATGTATTAAGTGCCTTCCATGTGTAATGCATTGTCCTAAGTACTTGGCGAGATACAGAGAACTTCGAGTAGATACCCAGGGTTTGGCAGGAGGAAAAAGGTAACTGAAATGTTACCTTTAGGCTCCCTGATCATATTCATTTCCTCCAACTCCCCCGACTAAATTTCTCTCTAAATTCTAGTTTCTACCCTATTTCCTCCAAAGAAAAATAGAACTGAATATATGAGTCAGCAGGCATCACTGACTATGACCTTAGAAAATTATTTAACATGACTGAGCTTTGGTTGCCTCATTTGCAAAATGGAGATGAAAATATTTCTATTAATTAACTCAGGAATGAATCAAAGTATTTTTTTAGCATGAAAGAGATTTATAAATAGGTGCTATTCTTCTTCTGCTTCCCTGCTTCCCTGCCTCTAAAATAGATCTTTGATCTATCCACTGCCACTACTTCCTCTGAGTCCTCCATTAACCTCACACCTCCAAGGACAAGGAGAAAAGAACTTTTTACTTTGAAACACATACTGGCCTTTCAAAATGAGTGAAGAAGAATTGAAACCCAGTTATTTGTGAAGCCATCACCACAGTTTGTTGCGTCTCACTCTACCCAAGCTAAAGTTCTGATTTTTAGAATGAAAGGACTGTTTTTCTATGGAGTTATTTAGAGTAGTGAATTCCTCTCTATTATAAGGACTACAACAAAGCCTTATTGGAATGAGCCATCAGGCAGGATGGACCAGATCTGTCCAAGAGCAAAAAGTATGAATGATTAGGGAATTTCTGATCCCTCTACTTCCAGTATCCCTAATATTTGTGTAATCTTCTAAGTAAGTGGCAACAAATAGAATAGAAGACCAAATCTTTCCATCACAACTGAATCTTTCAGCCATGGCTGAGTTTTTCAGTCACATTGGATTTTGCTTTCCCTGCCAAATGGAGGCCCAGCCAGAATAAGCTTTTAGTTGTAATGGGACTTGTGCTAAGGGGATTTGATCTGAGTTATCATTATTATTATTATTATTATTATTATTATCATTATTATTCAGGAATTATGAGTCCCTGGTGTAGGGTGTTTAGCAACAAATTGAACATATCTCCTAGAATGATGAGGAAGGTCAGCTGGGAGAGACTTCAACAGAATGGATCTCTCCCCCTCTTAAAAAATAAAAGGTCACATTTCCTATCTTTAGTTTCTTTGAGCCTGAATTCATAGGACCGAGTTAAAATGTCTGTTTTTACTCTTTTTTTATCCTCAGACATGTGTGACCTAGCCCATCATCTAAAATCTTCTAAGTTTAGAGACCTCCTGAACAAAGGGAAACATAAACTGGTTTGCCAGGGGCCTGTGTTCTCGGTATGTGCCAAATCACTTGAGAAGGGATATAAGATTTTCCAATTTCCAGACACGCCAGTGAAACATACATATATTTTTCAATCCTTGAAATATAAAATGACTCCATTTTATGAAAAGATTCTCTGTTGTGAGTGAGGCCTGGCAGGAGGCTGAGAGCTCAGGGAGCTTTTCTCCTCTATGACCTGAGGCCTCAAGGGGAATGAGGTTTGCCCTCGAGGGGATCAACTGGCCAATGAACTCAGCAGAACCAAACTGCCCATATTGGTTTCCAGGAAATTTCCATTAAAAGAAAAAGCTTAGGTCTTTGACCAAATGGTCCTTTTCTGGTTGTAAAAAAAAAAAATGTACTCTCCTTGGCACATTTGGTGCACACCTGAGACATGGGAGAAGTCTATGATTCAATTCAGTGTAAATCAGACTCTAGGAGAAAAACCCAAACCAAACAAAACTCTTAGGATTATTTCCAAAGATTGCACAAATGGACTATGGCATCATTTCTATATTCTCTGAGTTAGGACAGTTGGTTACAGCACATTATCGGCTATGCTAGGGTGGAGCTGGAACAGATATGGACCTCAGCTTTCTCATCTGTGAACTGGGGGATACTAATATTACCATGAACTTATTAGAGCTGTGGGGAGATGATCATTCATATAGACCTGCCCCTCATTTGACAGATGATGAAACTAAAATGAAGTGACTCATTAAAGACTATAACTAGGACTTAAACCTAGCCCCTACCCCCAATTCTAACACCAGTGTTCTTTTCATGACAACAGACTATTTATCATTCATATTCTTATTGGTAATGTCTAGCACATCTGATATTATAGGTCTTTGATAACTATTTCTCGATTGATGATAGTCACATAGTTGAGCCATCATCATAACAAAATAACAATTTTAACTTAGAATTATTTCAGTTTTGTAACCTGAAAAGAGATGTGTAAACAAAATGCATTATTATTACTCAAGCACATACTAGCTATGTGATTATAAAAATAGAGCTTATTTCTCTCAAGTGCCTTGGATAGCTCTTTAAGGGAGACTCTCTAACTCATAGATAGACCCATCTCCTACATTAGGTGAAGAAAGTTTCTTTAATGGGAGTAACCTAAATTCCCTTAAAAAATATCATCATTTTCAACACTATCAATCATCACTGCCATCCATAACTATTGCTTGCTGTTAGATTTTTATTTTTGTTTTTGTTTTTTCTGTCCTCTGTTTTTAAAGAGGACTAATGACAGCACAAGCTAGTATCTTGACTCATATGTGAACTAGACTCACTGATCTGATGGTCAGAGTCTCTAAGCGGATAGATCATGACCTATAATGTGGTTTTGTCTATATAACTTAAGGGAAGAATAATGTTAAGACTGTTCCTTAAAATAAATTGACACCAGCCTTGGAGTCAGGAGTACCTGGGTTCAAATCTGGTCTCAGACACTTAATAATCACCTAGCTGTGTGGCCTTGGGCAAGCCACTTAACCCCATTTGCCTTGCAAAAAAAAAACCCTAAAAAAAATAAATTGAGGCTGGAGGGGGGATGGAGGGCAGATCTTGCTGATGAAGGAAGGGAAAGAGGTCTAAGTGGCAGAGTGGGGTTTAGGCCCTATTATAACATTAGCATCAGGAGACATAGATCGTATGCTTTCCAGGTGACAGAAGTAGTCACTGTGCTCCCAGCTAATGAACTGAACAATGGGGCTAAATAACATTATAAGTCACTTTGTAAAATGCAAACTTTTTTGACCTTAAATTCAAGGCCCTCTAAAATATGGTGCCACTTTACTTTTCAAATGTTACCCCATCATACTTCTCTCTACATACTCTGGATACTGACCGGTTCTCCTATGCTCCAACACCCTCTCTGCTCACTTACCTCCATATATATGTGTGTTGAGGTTGCTCCCTGAACCCTCTCTCCTCTTTACCACTGAGTTCTTGTCTTTCCTTGAAATTTCTTCTTAGGCTTCCTTTGTGAAGATCTGCTGGATCTCACTGATTAATAATAACTTTTCCTATACTTCAAATAAACTTTTCCTATACTTCAAATAAAACTCCATCTTTCAATTTTCTAATGGGTGAATGAAGCTTTGGGATGTGGCTGCTATGCATGCAATAGTTTCTTGGAGCCACAGGAGAGAGCTGGACATCAAAGGTGGAAAAGGACCTGGCAATTCTCACAACAGAGGTTCTAACCTTCCTTGAGCATACCTTACATCCCCTGCCGACTCTATTCAGTTCATTTTTTAAAAGAAAGTTAATTTTATTTTAATCAATTTTGTTAAATATTTCCCAATTACATTTTAAGCTGATTCCCACCACAGTTGAAAGTATTGAGGGTCCTTGGTTTGATATTTTACATTGAGTATATATTATCTAATCTTTGTCTTTCCTAACACTTGTCATAGTAACGTATAATAAATTTGATTTTTTAATATGTTAATTGCATATAAAATAATTTTAACATTTATTTTCTTAAAATTTTGAGTTCTGAATTATCTACTTTTCTCCTCCCCTCAACTTACATTGAGATTAACAATAAGATATAGTTTATTCTTGTGCAAATCACATTTCCATTTTAGTTGTGTTGTGAAAGAAAACCCAGACCAAAAATATACACATACATACATATATACATACAGAAAAGGAAGTGAAAAATAGCATGCTTTAATCTGTATTCAGAATCCATCACTCTTTCTCAGGAAATGAATGGCATTTTTCCCCAAAAGTCCTTTGGAATTGTCTTGAATTGTTGTATTGCTGAGATTAGCTAAGTCAGTCAGAGATGATGGCAATTATACAATATTGCTATTACTGTGTACAATATTCTTCTGGTTCATTTTGCATCAGTTCACATAAGTCTTTTCAGATTTTTCTGAAGTCATTCTGATTGTCATTTCTCATAGCACAATAATATTCCATCCCAACTATATATAACTGGTTCATCTATTCCCCAAATGATGGTTATCCACTCAATTTCCAATTCTTTGGCACTTTTATAAAAAGAACTGCTATAAATGTATTTATACAAATAGGTCTTTTTTATTTTTTGTGGGGGGAGAGTAAGATAGGAATCTTTGGGGAAAATAAACCAATTGATGGTATTGCTTGGTCAAGGAGCATAGCTTTTTGGTTCTTTGTTCATAGTTTCAAATTGCTCTCCATAACTAGATCAGTTCATAATTTCAATAGTAAAAAAATTTTCCAAAATGATCTACATTTTCTCCAACTTTTGTCTTTTTGTTCCTTTTCTGTCACTTTATCCAAACCAATAGATGTAATGTGGAACCTCAGAGTTGTTATAATTTGTATTTCTCCAATGAATAGTGATATAGAGCATTTTTCATAGGACTATAGCATTGGTTTCTTCACTGAAAACCTCATGTGGGGCAGCTAGGTGGCACAGTGGATAGAGCACTGGCCCTGTAATCAAGAGGACCTAAGTTCAAATGTGGCCTCAGACACTTAATAATTACCTAGCTGTGTGACCTTCAACAAGTCACTTAACCTCATTGCCTTGCAAAAACTTAAAGAAAAAGAAAATCTGTTTATATCCTTTTACCATTTATAAAATGGGAAATTACTTACATTATCAATATGACTTAGTAATCTATATATTTAAAAATTAGGTATTTATCAAAGAAACTTACTATAAAACTTTTCCCAGTTTCTGTCTTATTTCTAATCTTGACTGCATTGGATTTGTTTGTGGAGAAAAAAATTAATTTAATGTCATCAAAATTATCCATCTTACATGTTAGCAATGCTCTCATTCTCTTGTTTGGTCAGAAATTCTTCCCTTATTCATAGATTTGAAAGGCAAAATATGGCATTGTTTCATTATTTGCGTATGGTATCACCCTTTGTTGGCATCGCACTTTGTGTAGCTGTGACTGATCAGCATCTCTACTATTCCTACTATGTTCTGGATCACAGTTACAGGGAGGAAAGGAACACTTCTTATCAGTCACAAGGTAACAGGAGCCCTTATTTCACTTCCAAGGCAGGCAAGAGCACTAGGACTTGTAGCTACAGGAGATCAGGGAATCTAGTCACAATTCTAGGGTCAAAAGTAGTGCTAACTCTTGCAGCTACAGGGGAGCAGAGTGAAGACCGACCAAAGATCAAACCTAAAGTGCAGTAACCACACCTCTGCCATGATTATATCATCTTGGAAGTACCAAAAACTTGTAAACCTCCCCCCAACTCACTCTGAAAACATCAGTATGAAAAAGTCGGAAGTTTGGAATAGTGCCTTCTCATCCTGAGGTGAGAAGAGCCCACTTTTAACAAGACATTCAAAGTCAAGAAATAGACTGGGGAAATGAACAAATAAAAAGCATCTATGTTGGCAGAACATCAAATCCAGAAGAAGATAATAATGTAAAAACAACTACAAGCAAAATCTCTAAGAAAATGCTAATTAGACAAAAGTCCAGCAAAAATTTCTCTAAGTGCTGAAGAAAGTCATATAAGTGAGAAAAAAATGGGGGGGGTGAGATTGAAGCAAGAAAATTTTGAAAAGAAAATTAGTAGATTTAAAAGGCACACAAACCCTGAATAATATAATACCTTATAAACAGAAATGTTTTAATGGTAAAAGAGACACACAATTTCATTGAAGAAATTGACTTCTTTAAAAGGAAGATAGACCAAATGGGAAAAGATTTAAAAAATTCATGGAAGAAATAATTCCTTCAAAATTAGGATTGAGCAAGTGGAAGCTAATGATTTTATGAGATATCAAAAAAGAAAGAAATTTTTTTAAAAGAAAGTGTGAAATAACTCACTGGAAAAAACAACTTATCTGGAAAATGGAGGAGAGAAAATTTAAGAATTGCTGGTCTATTTTAAAGTCATGATCAAAAAAAGAGCTTAGATATCATCTTTCAAAAAAGTATTAAGAAAAATTGCCCTGATATATTAGGTCCAGAGGATGAAATTGAAAAATTTCACTAATCACCTCCTGAAAGAGACTTCAAAATGAAAACTCCCAAGAATATTATAGCCAAATAACAGAGTTCACAGGTCAAAGGAAAAGTACATCCAGTAGCCAGAAAGAAATAGTCAACCATCATTACAACATTGCTGTTACTATGCATATTGATTTTCTAGTTCTTCTCATTTCACATTTTATCATTTGGGATGAGGCTTGCCATACTTTGTTTTTCCAAAGCCATCCTCCTCTTGAAGCACAATAATACTCCATCACAGTCATATGACTCAACTGCCTTCTTAGGAGGTGGAGGGAGAAGAGGGAGGGAAAGAATTTGGAATTCAAAACTTAAAAAGAAAAGAAGATTATGAATAATTTGTTTTCATTTGGACAGCTCTAAAACTATTATATATTTGTTATACCTAGATGTGGTAACTGCTCAATATGTTTGTTAATTTATTGAATGATTTTGCCCATCCATCTTTCCATTGATTTCAGCAACCTAACTTGGGATTCTTGAACAAATTCCTATTTAGAACAATTGCATGTTAACTTTCTCTGATGAAGCTGTAGGAAACAGGATACAGAATTCTCTTTGCTCTACTGTTCTCAAGAGCTGGATAGCATTCTATGCTTCCACAGCTGTCACATTCCAACACTAATACAAACACATGTGTGTGAGTATAAGCTAAAGGATCCCAATAATGTAAAGAGTTTATTTCTTGATCTGTCTAAACCCTTAAAGTACTATGAGATCAGCCAAGCCTGAAATGTCAAAGTACAATTTTGAACTGTTATCACAAAGGGTATTGCTTAAAACATGAAGCTTTTCTTTATTTCAGAAATTGCACTATTTTTCTAAATTTCTAATTCATTTGTGTTTTCTGTAGTTTCAGATTTACACAGCTTTCCCTTCCACCATTCAAACAGTCTTGTGAGCCAGGTACTACAATTATTATCATTCATATTTTGCAATTGAGGAAACTGAGGATCAGAAAGCTTAAGAAAGTTAAACCTGACTGTATGGTTAGTAAGTGTCATCAGATTTGGATTGTGACCCCAGGGTTCTGGAGTATAAATGAACTGTTTTTCCAAGACACTCAGGGGATTGCTACTAGGGTTCATAGAGGCAATTGTCAGATTTTCAGTGTAAACATTTACACCTTGGAAATCAAAAGATACCTCAATCATGACTTGATCTATTGTCTTAGTCCTTCAAGAAAATGTTAATTATGATGAAGATTCAACTTTAAAATGTGTGGTACATGCATTTCTTTATGAGGATAGATTGTTAAACATTTAGCAGCACACTTCTAACTACATAAAACTGCTGTTCTGCTAACATGACACTAAGATTACCAATGAATGCAGGACAAAAACAAAGCAAAGAAGAGGTTTCGTTTAGACCACATAATTGGTGGAATGATTTTTCCTCCAATTTCAACTAAGCTATTTCATCATCCTATATATAGGATTTCTCTTTCCTACTTGATGATCAGTCAAGAAACATTAACTAAGTATGTACCATGTAGAAGACACTCTGCTAAGTGCTCAGGATACAAAGAAAGGCAAAAGACAGTCCGGGCTCTCAAAGAACTCACTGTCAAATGGAGGAAACAAAATCCAAACAACTGTGTACAAAGACACTATGGACAGGATAAATGGGAATAATTAACAAGAAGGAAGAAGGGGCCAGAAAAGGCTTCCTGGAGAAGATGGGATTTTATCTGGGACTTGAAGGAAGACGGAGAAGACTGTAGATAGGGATGAAAAAAGAAAGCATTCTAGGCAGGAGGACAGCCAGTGAATTTGCCTATATACAAGATATGGCATGTCTTCTTCATGGAATGGACAGTAGTTCAGTTTCACTGAATCAAGGAGAATATGTTATAAATTTTAAGAAGACTGGGAAAGTCAGGGGTGGGGGAGTATGAAGAGCTTTGAACATTAAATAGCAGATCTTTTATTTAATCTTGGAGGTGAAAGGAGTCAAAGGAGCTTATTAGGTACAAGGCTAACACATTTAGACCAAAATAGAAAGGCACCTTCTCTAAGCATTATTGATACTCCTCAGAATATGGAAAAGTTAATAGATATTTTGATCCTAGATATTCAGAAGCTTCTGAACAAAAGTACTTGAAATGGAGTATTCATCATTTTATAACTGTAATAATAGTAACAAGGGCACATGATTTGAAAATAGAAGACTTGACTTCTAAATATTAGTTCTGTTTCAGTCTACCTACATCATTTTCTGCACCTCAACTCTAATCTTGACTGCAGTTTTGACTAGAAAAAGATTAAAATGGGGCGGCTAGGTGGCATAGTGGATAAAGCACCAGCCCTGGAGTCAGGAGTACCTGGGTTCAAATCCGGTCTCAGACACTTAATAATTACCTAGCTGTGTGGCCTTGGGCAAGCCACTTAACCCCGTTTGCCTTACAAAAATAAAAAAGAATAAAAAAAAGAAAAAGATTAAAAAGATCTCCAGAGAATAGTAATTTTATCAAGATCCCAATGTGGACAGATTAACAAGTGCTGTGACTTTTTAGATAAGAATACTTCAAAATAGACAAATATCACCATGGGTTGGTCATGTGCAAAGGATGAGAGAATGACTGTACTATTTTAAGTGAAACAAGTTTCACATATCTTGTATTAATTTTGAAAATAATTATATTTGAAAATAATTAAATAGAATTTCATAGAAAAGGAAATAAAAATATTGCTTGTTAAAATTTTTAACTTGCTCATCAAACAGAACTGCAGAATATTTTTTTCTAAAATTCAACAACTTGCTAGGCTAGAATAAAATTTACTATACTTAAATTAAATTCAATTAAGCAAGATTTTCAAGAATTATTTTAAATGACATAACAATAAAAAGAGCCAGTTTAGAGAGTCATACCTGGAATCTACATTATGATTAAAAGGATACATAATGAAACAACTCAATATAAAATGCACTGAATGTCATAAAATCTAAGTACTTATGAAAAGAGATATGAAATGCAAAAGAAACCCCTAAATAATAACAGAATTTGAAAATGACTTTGCATCCATTTTTCAGAAGAAACTATTAGGAAGACAAAATAGCAAAGAAGGAAACTATATTTTTGAATAAAATTATAAAAGTTGAATTTGATAGGCTTACAGCAATGTTTAGTTGATTTTAAAAAGCATACTAAATTTGTTTGGCTTTAATATTTTGCTTTCAAAAATCGATAGTGCTAAAATGGATGGAAGAATAGAAGAAAAGAAATGAGGAAGGAAGGAAGGAAAAGGGAAAAGGTAGTTATTAAGTATCCATGTGCCAGATACTGTCCTAAGCCCTTTAAATCATTATTTCATTTTATTCTCATCTTTGAGGTAAAGTAAATGTTATTCCTATTTTACAGATGCTAAAAAAGTGTGATAGATACTATTAATTTCTAGCATTAAAAATAGAGAATTACTGTGTAACTGAAATTCCCTTCTCCTTCCAAAGGAAGCTCCCCTTTGATATAGTTCTCTGTTCATCTCCAAATATTGATGTTTCCTCCTTCCTTCTCAAAGACCATCATGTAAGGGAGATGATACTATGACAGACACTTGAACTGGATTTGAATGAGTGGTGTTGTGCTAATCACCAGCCTCACTTTCTCCTCCAGAATCATCTGGATCTAGTGCCCAGAAATGAATCAGGATAACAGGAGATGGCCCTGGATGAAGGCAATCAGGGTGAAGTGACTTGGCCAATGTCAAACAGCTAGTAAGTGTCAAGTGTCTGAGGCTGAATTCGATCTCCTGTCCTCCTGACTCCAAGGCCGGTGTGCCACCTAGTGGCTCCTCTCCAGATATTATTGCTTTCAAGGAGACCAGTGCCAGGGCTTCCCTCCTCAAGGGATCATGGTTCCCTAAAGCTGTCTTTCCTCAGATGACTATCATTCCTAGCTAACTTTGCAGTCTGATAATTTTGGCAATGGACGAGCAGAGAGAAATTCAGTTTGGCTGGATTATAGAATGTGGGAAGGAGAGCAATGTGGAAAAAAACAGATTAGAATCTAACTTAGTAACCTAAAGAAGTTTAACAGTCAAGCAAAGAAGTTTATATTTTAGACTAGAAATGATAGGGAACCATTAGGGTTTACCAAACAGGCAAGTGATATGGTCAAATTATCATTTAAAAATAAGTTCTGGAGTAAGGAGAGATAAATAGGTGTCAACTTGAAAGGCCATTGTAATACTGGGTAAGAGAAAATGAGGCTTTAAACCAATATGGTGACCTTATTGGTTTATAACATTTGCCTAGAGGCAATATCAACGCAATTTTTATATTTACTCTCCATAAACATGGTACATATAATGTTTTTAAATGAGGCGAAGAATATTAAAGTGGTGCCTTGTCTGATAATGAGAATTAGCCTACAAATGTGTGCTGCTCTGCCTCACTGAAGTTCAATTCATGTACAAGTCAAGTTATGACTCTTGTGATGTCAGTGGTTTGCTTGGAAGACAAAAGATGAACAACTAGATGGAGCATATACGGTAATCTCTAGCGTGACTGAGTATATTTGACTGAACTCTTCTCACTCCCCCAGTCTTGATGGACTAAGAATAAGGAATGACAGGAAAGGAAATAAGCAGAGGAGAAAGTTCTGCCCTAGCCAGCCTAGTCAGCAGAAAAGGACTATGAAGTTTTCATCTCTGTCTTTTTCTGGTTGAGAATGGCAGAAATTAGGATGCAAACAGTCAATATATTGACTAGGATTTCAAACATGTTGAGTTTGAGATGTCTCCAAGACATTCAGTTGGAAATTTTCAATTAACAATTGGTAATGTACTAGTGAAGCAAAGGGGTGACACTAGAATAGTATATAAAGACACCAAAGTCATATCCTTTGGGATGATAGTTAACCCCATCAAAAATGCTGAAGTGATTAAGATAAAGGGTACCTAGTTACATTTCTTTATTTTGATTAGGCCATTAAAATGTTGATAACCACACATTGAATAGCAGGAACTGAGTTAGAATCTTAGGGAATAATCATAATTAAGGGAAATGGTATATGGATAATCATCCAGAAAAATAACAGGCAGGTCAAATGAACCTGAAGAGGGTAGTATAAATTAATAATTAGACAGTGAATAGAGGAGAAAATTTGTAAATGGCTCACATCCTTTGACCCAGATATCCCAATACTGGATTTTTACACAAGGCAATTAATGACAACAAGAGAAGACCCATATGTACAAAATATTCACAACCGCCTTATTTGTAATAACAAAAAGCTGGAAACAAAATATGTGCCTAACAATTGGGAAATGGCTGAACAAATTGTGGAATGTGAATATAATATAATTTTACTGTTCCGTGCAGTACAACAAATGAGAATATTTTTTTTCAAAATGAAGACTTGCTTAAAACAAAGAAAGAAAATTATAGACCTATCTCCTTGATGAATATAGATGCAAAAATCTTAAATAAAATCTTGCAAAATGATTACAACAAGTCATCACTAGGATAATACATTATGATCAAGTAGGATTAATCTCAGGAATGCAGGGTTGGTTCAATATTAGGAAAACTGTCAGTATAATTAATTATATCAATAACGAACCTGTCAGAAATCATATGATCACATCAATAGATGCTGAAAAAGCTTTTGACAAAATACAGCACCCATTCATACTAAAAACACTAGAGAGCCTAGGAATAAATAGCTTGTTCCTTAGAATAATAAGCAGTATCTATCTGAAACCATCCACAAGCATTATATGCAATGGGGATAGGCTTAAGGCATTCCCAATAAGATCAGGGGTGAACAAAGGATGCCCATTATCACCACTACTATTCAATATTGTATTAGAAATGTTAGCTGTTAGCTTCAGTGATAAGAGAAGACAAAGAAATTGAAGGAATTAGAATTGGGAAAGAAGAGACAAAACTCACTCTTTGCACATGACATCATGGTATACCTAGAGAATCTCAAAAAGTCATCTAAAAAACTACTAAAAATAATTAGTAGCTTTAGCAAAGTAGCAGGATAAATCCTCAACATTTCTATATATGACTAGCAAGATAAAGCAGAAAGAGCTAAAAAGTGAAATTCCATTCAAAGTAACCTCAGAAAAAATAAAATACCTGGGAGTCTACCTGCCAAGGCAGACTCAAAAAAAAAATTTGAAAACAATTACAAAACACTTCTCACACAAATAAAATCAGATTTAAATACCTGGGCAAACCTCAACTGCTCATGGATAGGCCAAGCTAATATAATAAAAATGACAATTCTACCAAAACTAAACTACCTGTTTAGTGCCATACCAATCAAAATTCCAAAAAAATACTTTAATGAGTTAGAAAAAATTGTAAGTAAATTTATATGGAGAAATAAAAACTCAAGAATTTCCAGGGATTCAATGAAAAAAGTGCAAAAGAATGTGGCTTAGGCTTACCAGATATAAAATTATATTATTAAAGCATCAGTCATCAAAACTGTCTAGTATTGGCTAAGACATAGAGTGGTGAATCAGGGGAATAGACTAGGTGCAATAGCAGGAAATGATTATAGTAATCTGATGTTTGATAAACCCAAAGAGTCCAGCTATTGGGATAAAAGCTTGCTCTTTGATAAAAACTTTTGGGAAAACTAGAAGTTAGTATGGAAGAAACTGAGATTTGGCTAACACCTCACACCCTATACCAAGAAAATATCAAAATGGATACAGGATTTAGACATAAAATACTATTATAAGCAAAGTAGAAGATCAAGGAGTAGTTTACCTGTCAGATCTATAGAAAGGGAAGCAGTTTATGACCAAGGAAGAGATGGAGAACATCATAAAAACAAACTGGATGATTTTGATTACATTAAATTAAAAAGGTTTTGCACAGACGAAACCATTGTAACCAAGATCAAAAGAAATGTGGTAATTTGGGAAACAATTTTTACAACTAGTATTTCTGACAAAGGACTCATTTCTAAAATATACATAGAACTGAGTCAAATTTTCAAAATTACAAGCCATTCCCCAATTGATAAAATGTCAAAGGATACGCAAAGGCAATTTACAGATGAGGAAATCAAAGCAATCCATAGTCAAATGAAAAATTTCTCCAAAACACTACTTATTATAGAAATGCAAATTAAAGCATCTCTGATGTACCACCTCACACCTCTCAAACTGGTCAATATGACCAGAAAGAACAAAGATCAATGTTGGAAGGGATGTGGGAGATCTGGGACACTAATACATAGTTGGTGGAGCTGTGAACTCATCCAACTTTTCTGGAGGGCAATTTGGAATTATGCCCAAAGGGCAACAAAAATGTGCATGCCCTTTGATCCAGCAATACCACTACTGGGTTTATACCCTGAAGAGATTATGAAAAAAAGGTTAAAAACATCACTTGTACAAAAATATTTATAGCAGCCCTATTTATGGTGGCAAAGAATTGGAAATTAAGTGAATGTCCTTCAATTGGGGAATGGCTTAACAAACTGTGGTATATGTATGTCATGGAACACTATTATTCTATTAGAAACCAGGAGGGATGGTAATTCAGGGAAGCCTGGAGGGATTCCTGAACTGATGCTGAGCAAGAGAAAAACACTGTACATCCTAACAGCAATATGGGGGTGATGATAAACCTTGATGGACTTGTTCATTTCATAGGTGCAGTGACCAGAGACACTTTTGGGCTGTCTGCAGTGGAGAATGCCATCTGTATCCAGAGAAGGAATTGTGGACTTTGAACAAAGATCAAAAACTATTACCTTCAAGTTAGAAAAAAGAGCCATTATCTTACTGTGTAATTTTACTACCTTATACTTTGTTTTTCTTCCTTGGGAATGTGATTTCTCTGTCATCACATTCAACTGAGATCATTTTATACCATGAAAACAATGTAAGGACTAGCAGAATGCCTTTTGTAGAGGATGAGGGGAGGAAAGCAAGAATGAGGGGGAAATTGTAAAACTCAAAATAAATAAAATGTTTCTTAAAAAAATAAAATGAAGACTTGAATAAAGTTATACAGAGTGAAGAAAGCAAAGCCAAATTAATAATTTATACAATGACCACAATAATGTAAATAAAAACAGCACTGAATGACAAAAGGCCTCTAATAAAAGTCAACAAACAATGCTGGTGCCAAATAATTAGTATTAAAACATCTATGTCTCCTTTTTTTGTTAAAAATGATCAACTACAAAATGAAAAACAGTCATAATCACCCTATTATTTGGTTTTGTGAAACTCTTTCAGAGAATGTACTTTGTGGAGAATTACTTAAGAAAATATTAAATATTGTGTCAAAAGAATTATCAATTATTAAAAAAATAAAGCATTTGCTTGGGAGCTCAGAATTTAGTCCTGCAGCATGGCCTTGATGACACTTGGGTTCTGTGCTCTTTGAAGGCCTGGGCCCTCCAGAATGTAGAGTAGTAATTCAGTCCATGTTGATGGCCAATTTGGATTTGATTCAACAAATAAATCTTTGTTGAATTGAATTGTGTTGCATAATTCTGGCACTGAATGTTAATATTTTTTTGGATCGAGTAGACATTATTGACAATATACACAATTTAGGTTCCTAGGTGATCACCCACTCCTTTGTCCACCTTGCTTATTCGGCATAGGAATCAGAATGGGACTTGAAGTCAGAGGATCACAAATTTAGAGTTGGAAGTGACCTCATACCTCAGGTCCAACATGTTAACAGTTGGATAAAGTGAGACTCGGAGACGTTAGGTGATTTGGTCAGTATCCCATGATAAGTATATACTGGAGGCAGGATTGGAAGTCAGGTCTCATAGACTTCAAGCCCAATGCCACTGAATTGGCAAAGAGAAGTCTCAAGAATAGTTGAACATTGTTCTCTACCATCTGAATAGTTCCACCTTATTGTTATTGTGAAGATCAGCTGAGAGAAAATAGGTAAAGAATTTTGCAAACTTTAAAGCCCTATATAAATGTGAACTATTGCTATGATGGTGGTGATGATGATGATGATGATGATGATGGTAATGAGGGTGATGATAATGGTAACCACCTTTGAGAATAAAATTACTCTCCATGCACATCCCTTTTGATATTGTAAAAGGAAAGAGGCTGGAAGTAAAGAAAACAAAGAGCACATGATTGATTTTCAGCTCTGATAAGCCTGAACTGAAATACTCTGAAAAATCACATTGAAACAGTTCCCTCTTTCTAATAATATTGCTATTTTTGTTCTAGTTTTTAAATTGTAAGGTAATTTTTAATGAATTTCTCTCCTTCATCCCTAAAATAACTAGTCACTAATTGCCTATTAATCATTCTAAATGTTTTGAATCTGTTCTTTAATTGCAGTCCCCATGCCTTAAGTCAAGATAAATTCACCTCACATCTTAATTATTACAATAAATGACTTCCAGTTTTTCCCTCTGTAATTTATCCTTCTCCTTCCTGAAAAGTTAATCTTCTTAAAATATTACTTTCATTATTTTACTCCTCTGCTAAAAAAAATTAATACCTCTCTATTTTTTGCCACATCAAATCCAAATGCCTCTGCCTAGCTTTCCAGATTCTCTTAAATCTGAGCCTCTTCTTCATCTCTATAATCCCCAAAACACTTTCCCCACCAATCAGGGGAAACTACACTATAACACGCCTACCTCAGTCTTTAACATAGTCCCCCCCGCCAAGGATGCTATACCTCTCCTATCTTATAGACTTCTTGAAGGGGGATAACTTTTTTTCAGTTTTACAAATTGTATTATCAATAATAATAGCAACTTTAATGCACTATCTTTTAGATATAAAAGGGGATGGGAAAAGATCACTGATCCCTACCCCCCCCAAAAAAACTACATGAACCAAGTCTTTTATACAGCAGATCTCTTAATTGTTTGAAGTCTTAAGTTTAATTATGAGGCATTAAACTGATTTATGAATTGTCACTTACAATTGCAATAAATTAGAAACTAAAATGTTCTAATTTTTTCTTTAGTGGAAAAAACTTAAAGCTCCACCAATTATAAGAAAGTATTCAAATACATACATATATGTATATATATATATATGTATATGTGTATATATATATATATATATATATATATATATATATATATATATAAAGATATACTTGGTACTTCAGATCTTCAATAAAATGTGAACAGGAAAAGGTTTATCAAAGACATTTATATGACTAGGTTTAGCCACTTTTGGTGGTCCATATATACAAAGATTTCCACTCCCCTTCTCCTCCAAACCCCAACTCCCAGAAAAACACATACCAGGAATGTTAGAAAATTTGGTTTGCTCTGGTTTTTTGGTTTGTTTGAGGTTTGTTTTCAGTGTTATAAGGGATCCCAGGGCAAATTCTTTACACTTCAATTGCCACTGTCAATAGAGCTAAACCTAGATCTGTCCTTTGGCAATACATAGATGTCTGGAGATTGAGAGCTACTTGAAGACCCCCATTTCTGGTCCTTCTCAGATCAGATTTGATAAGGCTCCAACTTCTAGATTTTTAGCTATGAGAATGAGATGGGCTCCAGATCCACAAAAGCTCCTAGTGAGGAAACATGATTATCTTCTCAAATGATTGTATCTTTTGCTGCCTTCCATCAGTTTAATTTTTTTCCACTTATTTCTCTTCCAGAAAATTTTTCATTAGCATCTTCTAAGTCACTGTAAGAGGCAAACCCAACTACCCCTTAGCTTAGTTTGGAGTCATAAGCATATGCAAAAATTATGTTCCTAGCTTGCCTCATGAAATCTCTGAGTTTCTACCAGTTGACTCATAAAGATAAATTCTCAAGTATAAGACTATTTTCTATTTGTATAGACAGGGTCATTTCTCCTATTACTTCAAGAATGATAGCTACTAAAATGATTAGAGAATTGCCCTCTTCCTTGTCCATCCCCAGAAAGAGCTGTAACATGTTTGATTGTAACTCCTTCACTGCAGAGTTCCTTTCCATTAAGTTTATAAATAGCAACATCATCCTACCTTGGGTCTTCAACTTCAGCACTGATCCATAGCTTTTAAAGAACCTTTCTACATCTTTTTTTTTTCTTGCTGCTGAATTTAGCCTCTCTAAGATATTCTGTGTCAATCATGTCCCACTTTTAATTCTAATATAAATAGGTAGGTTTTACAGCATCAGATCCAACAGAGGTAGATATAGCAGAGTGGTCAGAAGTCCACAGATGTCATCCCACTGGAGGAATGGGCCAGATGGAGGGAAATAGAAGCATGGCTGGAAAGAGATATATGTTTGTATATGGGTCTACAAAATCAACTTTCTTTTTTTTGGAGGGGGGTTGCAAGGCAATGGGGTTAAGTGATTTTCCCAAGGTCACACAACTAGGTAATTTTTAAGTATCTGAGTCTATATTTGAACACAGGTCCTCCTGTCTCCAGGATCAGTGCTCTATCCATTGACACCTAGCTACCCCTAAAATCAATTTCAATTGTTTAGGGAAGAGTGGATAAACAGGGTAAATTGCAAATCAACTTAAATCTCTGACCAAAGTGATAAAACTACAGGGAGTATCTCTTTGTTTAGGAACAAATAAGGAGTGCCTTAACCTGGAATATAATCATGCTTATTGGAACTATACTAATTGGACTTGAGTGACTGGAAGTGTCTTGACAATGATCAGCTGCCCCTCACCATAGACTATAAGAATGAATTGTGCTCTCTCTTTTTCTTTCTCTTTCTCCTTCTGTAAGTTTGTGTAAGTTTGTGTCTGTATCTCTCTCTGACATACTCTCTCTCTGACATTCTCTCTCTCTCTCTCTCTCTCTCTCTCTCTCTCTCTCTCTCTCTCTCTCTCTCTCTCTCTCTCTCTCTCTCTCTGTCTCTGTCTGTCTGTCTCTCTTGCACCTCCCACCTTCCTTTGCTATTTCAGAAGATGGACTGCAAACTGAACTGGAATTAAGGGAAATCATTTAAAAAACTCCAAGTACAAAGGTGGGGTATATAAAAAAATAAAAACCTTCCCTTTCCCACATCCTCAGTCCCATCTCCCATGTTTTCGTACTGACCTTCATAAAATCACTCATTGCCCGAGGTCAATGGTCACCAATAGCAAATACCCCTAGAAACCCCAATTGCCTCCTTTCTACCCCTCCCCCATCTCTTGTTATGGATAATGAAAGGATGTGATAAATCTTACTTGAAAGGACACCAAGATTACTTCTACCAGGCTGTTTTATAACATAAGGCCTATGGACATTCTCTACATACATACATACATACACACACAATACATATACTTCTCTCCTCTTTACCACCTCCCTTTTCCCCTTACCCAACCCCCATCTCCACTACCCCTGTGAAAGCTGGCACCAATTGTGGTAAGTTTCTTATGGCCATCTCTGGGAAGTGGAGGGAAAGGTGCAGAAAAAGCAGCCCTATCTACAGCTCCCTTCTCACAAGAAGCATGTATCCAATTAAAGGATTTTAATTAAAATGCTTTCTGTAGCATCCTGTTTCTACTCACTGCTGTAAATTAAACTTGACATATTCTGATTTAACAGGTGGGTGAGATTATTCTGAAAGCTGCCAGATGGAGAGAACTAGAAGGAGGGTTAGAAGGAGATGGGTGAGTGTGTGTATGTGTGTGTTTGTGTGTGTGTGTTTGAGAGAGAGAGTGTGTGTGTGTGTGTGTGTGTGTGTGTGTAGGATTAACTTCCCATTGTTAAATTTCAAGTAAGGAAGGGGGGAAGAGAAGGAAAAAAGGAAAGGGAAAAAAGAGATGGAAGGAAAGAAAGGAAGGGAGGAAGGGAAGGAAGGAAGGAAGGAAGGAAGGAAGGAAGGAAGGAAGGAAGGAAGGAAGGAAGGAAGGAAGGAAGGAAGGAAGGAAGGAAGGAAGGAAGGAAGGAAGTAGGAGAAGGGATGGAAGGAGGGAAGGAAGGAGAGAGGGAGGAAGGGAGAGAAGGAAGGAAGGAAGGAAGGAAGGAAGGAAGGAAGGAAGGAAGGAAGGAAGGAAGGAAGGAAGGAAGCAAGGAAGGAAGGAAGGAAGGAAGGAGGGAGGGAGGGAGGGAAGGAGGGAAGGAGGGAAAGAGGGAAGGATGAAGAAGAGCAAACTCTTCAAGTACAATGATGTACAATGAAATTTCTTGAAAATGCAACCTAAAGGGACAGGTTAGGTGGTACAGTGGATAGAGCGCCGGCCCTGGAGTCAGGAAGACCTGAGTTCAAATATGACCTCAGACACCTAGCTGTGCAGCCTTGGGCAAGCCACTTAATACCATTGCCTTGCAAGAACCTTAAAAAAAGAAAAAGAAAAAACACAACCTGTGTCTATTCCTTTCTTTATTCCCTAAGCTAATTTTTATCTTCAAAAATTGCAAACAAAGACCCAGAAAGGTTCTATAATCTCCATAAGATTTTTCTCCCCCGAGAGCATTATAAAATTTCAGGGTTCCCTTAAAATGTCAGGGGAAGGGCAATAGTAGTACTACATTGGAGGTTATAGTTTGTAAGCCACATTTTAGTCATATGCCCAAATTCCAGATTACCCACAAGCGGACATTTGGATGGGAGGAAAGTCAATAGCCAGTTCCAAGTAATGAGTTACTTTCGATGGTCCATTATGTCCTAGGAGCTGAGAATGATTTGAGGGAAGCTATAATTCTGATAGATTGCAAGATATCACTCACATCAACTGAATTAATATGTCCATTATCTCCTCATTAATCCTTTCACCCTCAAATTGGTACAATCAACCACAGTCAAACACAATGTACTTTGATTCCAACATCATGAGGTCATTTTTGGTCCTCTTCCAGTAAGAATGAATAATTTTCCCATCTCCTTATCTCAGTTTCCCCCTACACTTAGAATGCCCTTTTCTCTCCTCCAAATTCTTCCACCACCCCTGCCCATAATGAACACTTTCTCCTCTGAATTCCAATAGTACTCAAAGTCAGCACTTATTTCACACCTACTTATGTATTATATTCTGAGTACTTTATACTATTATATTGAACTCATTTACTACTCATTTGTTACTCACTTTGCATATTTAGATGCCTTATTTCTCCAACTAGATTGAAAGCTTCTTGAGGATTGGGTCATATACATTTATATAATGACCCCATGATGCCAATCATAGCACCTTGCAAATAATAACATCATAGTAGAAGTCATTTACTAAACCAATTCACTGGTGAAGGATAAGATTAGGACTTCGGTGCTAACTCTGGAAGATACCATATCAATATTCCTGACTTCTATTGGCTATATTCTTTGTCTCCATACCTCTATGGGGGTATGCATATATTTATAGATAGATGGAGACTGAGATAGAGAGAGACAAAGAGACAAAAACAGATAGGAAGACATAGATAGACACATCCAGAGAAACAGGAGAGATAGAAGCAAAAGAGAGATGGAGATGGAGGGGGAGGGGAAGAAAGAGGGGAAGGGGAGGGGGAGGAGGAAGAGGAGGGAGTGAATGAGCCTAATAACAAGGAAAAGCATAAGAAAATCAGAGACCTGGAGAAGATCCAAAAATAAGCAACAAAATGATCAAGGGATTCCCGTATTAATTCTGACTATCAAAGATTAGTCCTTGTCAGCCCAG
This sequence comes from Macrotis lagotis, assembly GCF_037893015.1. Lineage (NCBI taxonomy): Eukaryota > Metazoa > Chordata > Mammalia > Peramelemorphia > Peramelidae > Macrotis > Macrotis lagotis. The sequence continues at coordinate 224,241,601 of NC_133662.1, forward strand.
AAGAATCAAGGTTGAAAGGTAGTATGATCAAAGTCTATAAAATCATGAAGCTTATGCCTGGTATGAAGAATAATCAGGGCTTATATTTTAAAGAGTGCCTTAGAGATATACTTTACAGGAAGGACCTGGTTTGGAAACAGCACAATGTGGCAGAATAGAGTCAGAAGTGAGTTCAAATTCTAACTCCACCAGTTAATAAATTGTTAACCTCTGACTCAGTTTCTATAGCTGTAAATTGGAAATGATGATGCTTATAGTTTGAAGAATTGTTGGGGTAGGGGAGATAATGAAAAGGGGGAAGCAGTACAAATCTGCCCTCCCTACCCCATGAGCCTCCCTAAACTTTGAGGAAGAGCACCAAACTGAGTGAGGAGTGTCCTGCCTGAGTTCTGAGGTGGGAAAGAGAGAATAACATTTAGTCACCCTAACTTGATTGGGAGAGAAGTCCAGAAGTCCTTGGTTGAAGTAGATAAGTAAGGAGGGATGTTTTGGTATAAAGGAAAGGATTACTTAAAAAAGAACTCCAAATTGAATTAGGCACATGGACTATCTTACTGAAAGATCTACAACATTTCTGGGGTATGAGTCGATAGAAATGGAAGCCTGGATGGGGTCCCAGCAATGTTCATACAATAGGGAACAATAGTTGGGATTACAGCAAGGCAAGGCTGATACATTGAAGAAGGGTAAATTAATAGAGATTGATTTTTGCTGAAAGTGATGGAAGAAAGGTAGAGGTTAGGGAACAAATAATATTGAGGTCAATCCCCTCTCATCACCACCTCCACTGCATATGGAAAGGAGAATTGGAAAGAAGATGCAATGAGTGACCCATACAAATCAGAGCGATACCCTGAACAATGAATGCAAAGCCAAGGTGAGATACTTTGCATCAGGGAGACCAACTGGCCTAGAGTTGGTTTGGACTATGACTCCAATGTGTTTCTGGGCTTTTCCCTTTAGAAATAGAGGAGCAAAGAAGCAAAAGAAAAACTGAGAAACACAGACTCTCAATGGAATCCCTCGTTGATACAACAGGTCATAGAGATTATTAGAGATTATTATTGATTATTACTATAATTATAATAATAATTATTATTATCTCAATATTATACCAAGGCCTATCATTTCAGAGATTAGAGGATGACAATCATTTTTGAGTATGAAAGCTCAATGAAGAAACTTAACTGCTGATACTTTCTTCAACAGCATGGTCTTATATCTCATTATTCTTTAACATGTTCTCTACTATCAAACCAAATCAGCCCAATCGGTTTTCTACATATTCCTGTCTCAAGAAATGTTCTTAACTTGCTTGGTATCACTAGAATATCTGTGCTTCTCTTACCTCCCTCTGCCCAAACTTCTGCCTCTTAAAATGGTATCTGCCCTTCAAAGAATCATAAATGCTTTTCCTGATTTCCAGAATGGATGTGACCACCTCTAATGGTAAACAACATTTTGTTCCTATTTTATGGTAAATATCAAATTTGGCTTGTTATTAGCACTGACAAAGTTGTAAGACTCTTGAGGAATTATATCTTGCTAATCATATTTCCTCCAATTCCAAATATAAGGTTATTGTTCAGATGGCTTTCAGTCATGTCTGATTCTTCATGACCCTTTTGGGGGTTTTGTTGGCAAAGATACTAGAGTACTTTGACATTTCCTTATCCATTGTGAATGGATAAACAAAGCATCACATGAGATCCAAAAGGGGAGGATTTTTAAAAAAGCATCCTGGAGGAGGCATCAGTTGAGTGGGACTTTAAAACAGATAGAAATTTAAGAGATCAAGAAAAGGAAAGAACGCATTCCAAGCATAAGAAATAGCTTGAGCTAAGGCAAAGAAGAGAGAGAGAAGATCATGTACAGGGGAATAGTCCAATTTGGCCATATCATAATGTGAAATGGGAAAGGGAATATAATAGAGTATTAAGGATGGGAATGTTACAATATATGGCTGAAAAAGACAAGCTTCTCCAGATTTGGAGTTATAGAGCAATTTAAATTTCACTAGGTAAGCCATAGGGAGCCACCAGTAGTTTTGGTCCAAAGTACCATGATTAAATCTGTGTTAGAGAATACAACAACAATAGTTCATGTCAGGTTGAAGTTGAAAAGACAGTAAAGGTGGGACAGATTATAAGGTCCCTGCAATATTCCAGTGAATCATAAGAATCTATATTATTGAAGTGACAATTTTAACAACTCTTACAATATAAAATAAATCCACATAAATTTACATATATGTCACAAACAAAACTGCATAATGAGATAGTAAAAATAATCCCCATATAAAATAACTCTAGATAATATAAAATCTTGGGGGTATACCTGTCAAAACAATTCTAAAAAGTATGTAAACAAAATTATAAAAATCAGATTTAAATAATTGGAGGTGTTAATTGTTCAGGGGTAGGCAGAGTCAATATAATAATGGCAATTTTACCCCCAATAATTTATATATTCAATGTCATTGCGATTAAACTACCAAAGAAAAAATTTTAACTGTATTAGAAAAAATTACATAATTCATTTAGAAAACCAAAAAGTCAAGAATAATAAAAGATTTAATGTGAAAGATGTAAAGGAAAGTGGTTTAGTAATACCAGATCTTAAATTATAAGGCAGTAATTATTAAAACTATCTGGTACTGACTAAGAAATAGAAAGGTAGATGAATGGAATAGAGCAACATACAATATATAGCAGCAAATAAATATAAATATTAAAATAATATAAATATATTATGATAAATATAAAAACTTAAGATTTTGGACTAAGAATTCATTATTTGGTAAAAATTGTTGAGAAAATTGGAAAGCAATATGGCAAAAACTAGGCACAGACAAATATCTTATACCATTTACCAAGATAAAGTCAAAATGGAAATGTGACCTAGATATAAAGAGAGATTTTAGAGGATAATTAAAAGAACACAGAACATATTATGTATTACACTTATGGATAGGTGAATAATTTATGGATAAACAAGAGATGGAGGACTTCTTGGGATAGGCAGTTTTCAGATGAACAAATTAAAGCTGTCTATAATCATATGAAAAAATGCTCCAAATAATTATTGATTAGAAAAATGCAAATTAAAACAAATCGGAGATACTACCTCATACCTATCAAAGTAGCTAAAATGACAAAAAAAAATGAAAATGATCAACGTTGGAAAGGATGTGGGAAAATAAACTCTAATGCACTATTGGGGGAGTTGTGAACTGATCCAATTATTCTGGAGAGTAATTTAGAACTATGCCCAAAGGCTAATAAAATTGTGCCAACCTTCTGATCTAAAAATATTCCAAAGAGATCATAAAAAGAGGAAAAGATCAACATGTTCAAAAATATTTATAGCAGTTCTTTTTATAGGGAGAAACATTAGAAATTGAGGTGATGCCCCTTAATTGAGGAATGGCCGATTGGTATGATGAATGTTATGAAATACTATTGTTCTGTAAGAAATCATGAGGAGTGGAACTTCAAAAAAGTCTGGAAAGACTTGCATGAAACAATACAAAACCAGGAGAATATTGTGCACATAAAAACAATATTGTGAGGGGTGGCTAGGTTGTACAGTAGATAGAGTACCTGTCCTGGAGTCAGGAGGACTTGAGTGCAAATCCAGCCTCAGGCACTTAATAATTACCTAGCTGTGTGACTTTGGGCAAGCCCATTGCCTTGCCAAAAATGCCAAAAAAAAAAAAAAAAGAAAACCAAAAAAACCCATTGTGAGATGATCAACAGTGTTGAATGCAGCTTCTCTCAGCAAGTTCAAGAAAGGGAAATCCTGGGAGACTTACTATGGAAAATGCCATGCACAGCCAGAGTCTGAATGAAAAGTAAAGTATACTATGTTCACTTTTAAAACTTTGTTTTTCTTTCTTTCTCATGATTATTTTCCCTTAGTTCTAATTCTTCTTTTACAACATGATTAACATGGAAATATGTTAAACATGATTATACTTGTAAAACCTATATCAGATTGTTTCCTGCCATGGGATGGGGAAGGAAAAGAAGGGTGGTAGAAAAATGAGGACCTTAAAAGTGCAAAAAAGAAGAATGTTGAAAACTGCCTTTGCATGTAATTTGGAAAAACTAAAATAAAATGAAGGAAAAAAACTAAAAATACCAAGAGATAGAGAGCAAAGTTAGGAATAAAATTAATAATTTTGATTACATTAAATTTAAAAGGGGTTACACATATAAATGTAGCCAAGATCAGACAGAAATCAGAAAAATTTGGGAGAAAATATTGTAGTTAGTTCATCAGATTAAAGGTTTCATTTCTAAAGTATAAAAAGAACTTTCTCAAATCTTTAGGAATACAAGTCACTCTCTAGTTGACAAATAGTCAAAGGATATGAAGAAGCAATTTTCTGAACAAAAAAATCAAAGCAATTTATAGTCATATGAAACATACTCTAAATCATTATTGATTAGATAAATGTACATTAAAATAAGCCTGAGATATAAATTTATACTTAACAGATTGATTAAAATAATTGAAGGGGAAAGTGACACATAGTGGAGAGGATATGGAAAAATTGGGACACAAATTCATTGTTGGTAGAATTATGAATTGTTCCAACCATTGTGAGGGAACAATCTAGAATTATGCCCAAAGAGTTATTAAACTATCTATTCACTTTGACTCAGCAATACTTGGTTTTGGTCTGCTTCCAAAGACGATTAGGGAAAAAGGAATCTATGCTCTAAAAATTTTTATAACCTATATATTCTAAAATGCTTATAATCAGTTATCTGTCATGTCAAAGAACTAGAAATTGCAGGGATGCCCATCAATTGGGGAATGTCTGAACAAGTCATGTTTTATGATTGCTTATGATTGTATTACTTTGCCATCAGAAATGATGAGCTTTATGATTTTAGAAAACATGAAAAGATTTTCATGAAATAATGAAAAGTAAAATGAACAGAACCAAGAGAATATGCATGGAGTGACAGTAATATGATTATTTTAAGAATGACTTTGAGGGAGGAAGTTATTTTTACTATTACAAGTATGCAAATTAATTTTAAAGGACATGTGAAGAAAGAAATGCCATCTGAATCCAGAGAAAAAATTAATAAATAATGTATGGAACAATCTCATATATATATATATATTAAAACATATATGTATAAATGCCTATTTATGTTTAATGATAGCCATCTCTAGGGTGGGGAGGAGGAATAAAAAAGAAATTTATATAATAATTTTGTTGTGCATTTGAGAGGAATAGCAAGTTGTACAAAATAGCTTTACAATTTTGCATGCAATCATTTTTATTGTATTGTTATGGAAGTGTTTGTTTTATTTCATAAATTAAAAATAAGAAAATAAATGTTGCAAAGCTGGAGTGAATAATGCATGGTAATTGACTGAAAGGAGGGTGTAAGAAAGAAAAGGCTCCAAAATAATCATCATAAGATTATGAACATGGGAAACAGGTCACCACAGACTAAAACACAGAAGTCAGAAGTAGGATCAGAATTGGAGGGTGGAGAAAGGGAATAATAAATTTAGCTTTGTCTACATTGAGGTACAAGGGAAGTACATGAAAATGAAAACAAATGAATGAATGAATGAATGATAAGTATTACTAATGAATGGATAAATGAATAATCGAATGGGTGAAAAGACAAGCATTTGTTTACTATGGTCTACTATGTTTACCACAAAGCATTATAAAAATTCTAGGTTATATAAATAGAAATGGAAGACAATCCCTGTTCTCAAGGAATTCATCTTCTAATCAATGAAGACAAAACTTATAGGAAATTTCAATTGCAAGTCATATGGAAAAATTCAGTGGTGCTTAGGGTACAGAGGCATAACATATGGTAATGTCTCTATTTTTTGAGATTTCCCTATTGACAAAACCATACCTTTTTTTTAAGGTTTTGCAAGGCAAATGGGGTTAAGTGGCTGCCCAAGGCTACACAGCTAGGTAATTTTATTATTATTATTATTATTATTATTATTATTATTATTATTATGTGTCTGAGGCTGGATTTGAACCCACGTACTCCTGACTCCAAGGCCCGTGCTCTATGCACTGCGCCACCTAGACGCCCAGACAAAACCAAGTACTTTTTCATTGAGAAATTCTTTTCTAGAACTCTAGTAGCTAGGGCTTCTAAGAAGAGAAGAACTATAGCACCTCCAGAGGCAATTGAGAGAGGTCATATGTCCACATGGATTGCTTCCTTAGAATTGTATGGGCCAGGCTGGCTGTCAGGCTGTTGGTTTAGAGGGGAGAGCACTGCTATTACTGGGGTTCTTGGCCTTACCTGTTCATTATTTGCTGCTGGTTGTTAGATGATGGTGGTGATAGAGTGGATCCCTTTTCTGTAAAGGTTACTCCCTTCAATGATGGCTGTAGAGACTAGGCCGAAAGCAAAATGAGTAGAATGGTAGAGGGACTGTAATTTCCAAGGGTCTTGGGTTCTCTGTCCCAGGCTATCTTCAACAAAGTTTGAAAAGGTCAAGATGATTTGATTTACCTGGAATGTATTCCTTCCTATTTCTCCCTCGGGTGCCTTGCTTGTTCCACTGCAATTGATTGACGTTTGGTGGGAGAAGGGGGATGATGAGTCCCTTTTCCACAAGGTTTAGTCCATGTCTGAAGGGTGCAGAAGCCAATCCCTAGAATTCATCTTGAATTGTGAAGATTTTTTGGTTGACTCATGGCAACTACACAGATAATGGATAGTATGTTGGATCTGGAAGGGTAAAAGATGTGAATTCATCTTACTTCAATCCTGCATTATCTAGGTCACTCTGGACAAGTGTCTTAATATCATGTCTTTTCAAATATATCTCACAACTCTCTAAATAGGGGTGTGTGAGGCTCAAAATGAGATATAATGTATAAAGTATTTTGCAAAACTTAAGGGTCTTTATAAATGTTAGTTAGCTGCTCTTATAGAATTGAATTGGGATCATGGAATAACAGGGCTGCAAGGATTAATGAATAAAACCTTCTCATTTTATAGATGATAAAACTGAGATCTAAAGAGATGAAATTTACTTTTACTTCCCAAGATCACATTGTTGTCGTTGTTGATGTTGATAACGGTTATGGTGATGATCCTTCATTTTTGAAGAAGACCAATGTCTCAACTTAAGAGACAGATTTAAGTGAGGCAAAGGTGAACACAGTCGTCCACCTCATTCTTTCTTCCAGAGTCATAGAAACCCATTGGCAATTCAAAAATCAAGATGATGGGGGATGACCCAGGATACAGTAAATGATCTTGGCATCTTTGATGTCTAATACAATTCTAAGTGCTCCAAATTGACTGCTTGTGCTGCATGCCTGGTCATCGAAACAAATTGTTCTCGTCTGACCATTCTGCAGGGAAAAGACTACTTGATGTTATCACCTTAATTCGCCAATGTGTTTGAAGTCTATTGGCTACTCTCAACCTCTAGTTTAGCCTGTCTGTCAATATGTCAAGGCTGCCTCATGTTATATCTTCTAGGAGCCATAGATGAGAGGTGGGTGACATGCTCAAATACCAAAGGTGGTGGCACAGTCCTAAGAAGGACTCAGAAGGTCCTCTTATCAGAGGTGCTAGTACGGGAATATTCCATACACTGCCCTCCCAAAGTCACATAACTAACAGGTAATAGAACCAGATTGTGAATCCAGGATACTTGACTCCTAGTATGCTTCCCTTTCTATTTAACTATGACATCTCTCAACCAAAATTAATTGACTGAACCTCAGTTCTTAAGGCAGGGGCTCTGTCATTTATTGCTAGATCTCCCTGAAGATGACTAATCACATTCCAGTACATCTAATTGTCAAAGTTGTCTTCCTTGTGTAGATCTAATCTAGAGTTCCAAACAAAAGACTCCAAATTCAGGGGACCTGGATTCAAATCCTTTCTTGGTAATTACTGTCTTGGGAAATAACAATGTGTAGTAAAGACCAGGTAAAGAATTATGGAACACTATTGTTCTATTACAAACCAGGAGGGATGGGAATTCAGAGAAGCCTGGAAAGACTTGTGTGAACTGATGCTGAAAGAGATGAGTAAAACCAAAAGAACATTGTACACTGTAACAGCAACATGGGGATGATGATCAACCTTAATAGACTTGATCATTTCATCAGTGCAATAATCAGGGAAAATTTTAAGGTATCTGCAATGGAGAATACCATCTGTATCCAAAGAGAAAATTGTGGAGTTTAAACAAAGAGCTAAAACTATTACATTCAATTTTTTTTAAAGTTGTCTTATGTACTGTGTAATTTTCTATCTCTAATATTTTATTTTTCCCTCAAGGAAAAGATTTTTCTCTCAACACATTCAATTTTGATCAATGTATAGCTTGGAAACAATGTAAAGATTATCAGACTGCCTTCTGTGAGGGGGTGGGGGAGAAGGGAGTTTAGGGGAAAATTATAAAATTAAAAAATGATAGATAGAAACTACTATTGTATATGAAAACAAATGAAATATTTACATGTAAGGAAAAAAAGACCAAGTAATGACTTGGTAAATCATTAACCTCCCTAGATCACCAGGTGGAGCCATAGTGCATACCTGGAGTTAGGAAGACCTAAGTTCAAATTTAACCTTAACCTCTTTCTAGCTATAAGACCCTGGCCAAGTCATTTAACCTGTCTTCCTCCATTTCCTCAACTTCAAAATAAGGACAATAGTACCTTTCATGGTTGTTATGCATATTAAATAAGAAAATATGTGTACAGTGTTTTGCAAACTTTAAAAGTTAACTTACAGTATTATCATTATAATGATTAATTTCTCTTAGGCTATGTATAAACTCATGGAAGTTCCAGAAACTGTGATTTTTTTATATTTCTTGAGAACTTCAAGTGCAAAACACTTTAAAAATATTTCATTTTATCTTGCCCTGAGAAGTAGATACTATTATTACCCCTACATTATATATGAGGAAATTGAGGCAGATAGATGAAATCATTTGTCCAGGTTCATATAACTAGTAAGTATATGAGGTGGGATTTGAACTCAGGTTTTTCTGACTCCAAGTTCCAGATTCTTTCTTATTCCCTGGACAAAGTTCTGCATCTCTCTGGCCCTCATCTTCTCCAACTATAAAATGAAAGATTTGAACTTGATGAAAGGTTCTTTAACCATGGTATACATATGTGTGTGTGTGTGTGTGTGTGTGTTGGCAATCAGGGGAAACTTATGGACATCTTATCAGAATAATGTATACAATAAAATACAGAGGAATACAAAGAAAAGCAATTATATTGAAATATAGTTATCAAAAATTTTTATTTCATAAAACTAAGATTAAAAAAACCCTAGACAAGATGGACTCCTAGGTGCCTTCAACCTCTAAGATCCCTTCTACCTCTAAAGTTATGACTCTGGAATAGCAAATACACAATACAAATAGATTGGATGAAAGGTGATTTTAGAGGCAAAGATGGCACTGGGAAAAGTCTTCTGCTGAAACCGGAGCTTGAGATGAGTTTTACAGGAAGCCTTCCATGTAGTAAATAATAAAAGCTTTTGTTGATTGATCAAATGATATAACCAAAGAAAATTCCAGAAATGATATCTTGATAGTAGCAGAAATAAATGCAATTGAAAGATATTTAGTAATTGATGGTATATCTATGTGATAGATATACTACAAGATTCATAGACCAGAGCAGAAAGGGAAGTTGGAATTAAGCTTATAGTCCTACTCTGACACTTACTAGCTGTGTAACCATTCTTCATCTGTGAAATGTTAGAGAATGCTTGTGCAGTCAGTGCAAAGGATGGTTGTAAGGCAAGTGCTTTGTCAGCATGCATGTAAATGGGAGCTGTTGTTATGGTTTTTATATAAAGTGAAGAAAAATTTCCATAAATTATAGGCAAGGACACTCTTGGCCTTCCCAACTGGCCCCAGAATGGCTCTTGGGAAACTCTTAGTGGAGAGCACTGGCAGTGGGATCTGGCAGGGGGTAGTTTCAATGGAATCCCTAGAGTGAGCTTTTATAGATAAATCAGAAGCTACTTATAAAAGAAAGTTGTAAATAAATTGTAAATAAATGAACTAATTAATTAACAAATTAATTCAAGTCAAGAAGCAAACCCCAAAATTGGATTCTACTCTGAATGTGCTCATGGTAGAATGCTGTGCAGCTTAGAACTGAAATCATTTACATTCCCAGATCCCTCCAGACCCATCTGTAGTGTTATATAACCATGAGTCATCCCATGCAGAAAATGATTGTAATATCTGGGATGGAAAACTTGTTAAAAAAAAGAATATAGACAGAATTCAGGTCACGTGGTTAGGAGAGAGTTGTAGCTTCTCAAAATTTTTCAGACCTATTTTGGGCAACCAGATGTATGTGGCATGGGAATTTTTAGGGGATTTACAAGAATTGTTCAGTTAAATGAGTTTGAGATTTGAGAAAGAGATGATGACTAGTGGTATGTCATTTAGCTCTGTTTGCTTAAATTTGCTCACCTGTAAAATGAGAAGTAGAAGAAATGACAAATCAGTCTACTATAATCCCAAATGGGATCATGAAGATTCAGAAATAACAGCACATTCATTTTGGAGGACATTTTTTTCTGAATCAAACTTATTTTAAAGCATATTATTTTGATGACAGTCCAAATAGATTGTGCTCAATCATCATATTATTCTTAAATTATACCCTGAGTGTCAGTAGGAGTTGGAACCCTATTACATTTGGGGAAATAGATAAGAGATACATCTAACTGTACTTTTGGAGGTTCCCACCATCAATTTTGGGGTGGGGGAGTGAATCACAGAGATAAACTGGTGATTTGAGGTCTCACCCCAGAAATGGACTGGGTCCATGAGGGTTCAGGGGATAGGGGCAAAAGAAGGGAGAATCATTCATGTGAACATAAATTGATAAATATACAATTTATAAAATATAATTGTAAAGTAATTTAGGAGAATACTGAATAACGGTGGAGAAGGGGAAGCTTGTTGTAAGAGGTAGCACCTAAAGTAAGCCTGAAAGAGAAATGGAAATAAGAAGTTGAAGTGAGAAGAGAAAACATTCCAGACATGGGAAACAGCTGTGTACAAAGACACAGGAGTGGAAGTGGAAAGTAATGTCACAAAAGGGAAATGGGAAGGTTCATTTGACTGGACTTGAAAGGGTATGAGCAAGAATAGTATGGAATCTATCTAGAGAAAAATATTGCAAAGAGTTTTAAAAGCCAAATAAAAAAGTTCATACATACCTTAACAAAGAAACGACAAGAAAACACTGAAGATTAAGGAGCAGGGGAATGACCTATGATCACTCCTGTACTTTAAGAATATCAATTTGGTACTTTTATAGAAGTTTAATTGGAAAGAAGAGAGATTGAAAATGGGGAGATCTATGAGGAAAGGATCATAATAGTCTAACTGAGAAGCAATGAGAGCTTGAACTAGTTTGAGTGGAGAAATCTGAGAGAAGTTGTAGGGGTAGACCCAACACAATTTGCAAATTGCAAATTTGTGAGGGAGAATAAAAAAATCTGGGCTAAACACATGGTTGTAAACCTGGAATCACAGATGCTCTTAACAGAAGTAGAGAAATTAGGAGAAGGAGTACGTTTAGGGGAAAAGAGAACAATTTCCAATTTAGATAGATGAGTTTGAGTTCTGTATGAATCAAGATGGAGATTTCCAGCAAGCAGTTGGAGATGTGAGACTGAAATACAGGAGAGGGGCAAGGTTATGTAGATTTTGCAGTCAAAGGAAAAGAACTGATAAGATCACAAAGAAAGTATAGAGAGAAAAGAAAAAAAAAAGAGAAGGGACCAGGACAAAGCCCTAAATTATACCCATGCCCTGAGTATAAAGCGTTGCCTATGATAAGAAGGCATGGATGGGCAATGATATTTACTGTCCCATAGAAACTAGGCTCTATGTTAAGCATTGAGAATGTAGAAGAAAATGTGAAATTAATCCCTGTGTGCATCAGTGGAATAACAGAATTGTGGAAATATTAATAAATAAGTGCATTAGAGAAGTAAAATACCACATTCAAACTAAAATAGGATTTGCTAGAGTTTGATTTATTTTTAAAGGATCCAAATTATTTTGTTTCCAGAAGTCATTCATCTCCCATCCCCCAAAATTGTTGCCTGTAACTTCTTGTAGAAATCACACTGCTCAGATATAAAATAAATCCTCATAAATCTGTGACATTTCTATATACGACTAGAAAGATACAGCAGGAAGACCTAGAAAGAGAAATCCCATTCAAAGTAATCTTAGACAATATAAAATATCTGGGAGTCTACCTGCCAAGGCAGACTCAAAAATTTTTTGAAAACAATTACAAAACACTTCTCACACAAATAAAATCAGATTTAAATAACTGGACAAACATCAACTGCTCATGGATAGGCCAAGCTAATATAATAAAAATGACAATTCTACCAAAATTAAATTAACTTTTTTAGTGCCCTACCAATCAAAATTCCAAAAAATTACTTTGAGTTAGAAAAAGTTGTAAGTAAATTTATATGGATAAATAAAAAGTCAAGAATTTCCAGGGATTTAATGAAAAAAAGTGCAAAGGAAGGTGGCTTAGCCCTACCTGATCTAAAATTATATTATAAAGCATCAGTCATCAAAACTGTTTGGTATTGGCTAAGAAATAGAGTGGTGGACCAGTGGAATAGACTAGGTGTAAAAGCAGGAGATGATTATAGTAAGCTGCTGTTTGCTAAACCCAAAGAGTCTAGCTATTGGGATAAAAACTCTCTCTTTGATAAAAACTGCTGGGAAAATTGGAAGTTAGTATGGAAGAAACTTAGATTAGACCAACACCTCACACCCTTTACCAAGAGAAGATCCAAATGGTTACAGGACATAGACATTAAAAAAAAAAAACAATACTATAAGCAAATTAGAAGATCAAGGACTAGTCTACCTGTCAGATCTATGGAAAGGGGAGCAGTTTATGATAAAGGAAGAGATGGAGAACATCACTAAAAAGAAACTAGATGACTTCGATTACATTAAATTAAAAAAGCTTTTGCACAGACAAAACTCACTGTAACCAAGATCAAAAGAAATGTAGTAAACTGGGAAACAAGCTTTACAACTAATGTTTCTGACAAAGGACTCATTTCTACAATACACAGAGAATTGAGTCATATTTTTTTTAAAAAGCCATTCCCCAAATTGACAAATGGTCAAAGGATATGCAAAGGTAATTTACAGATGAGGAGATCAAAGCAATCCATAGTCATATAAAAAAACTGTTGGGAAAATTGTAAGTTAGTATGGGAGAAACTTAGATTAGACCAACACTTCACATCCCATACCAACATAAGATCCAAATAGATACAGGATTTAGACATAAAAAATACTATAAGAAAACTAGAAGATCAAGGAGTAGTTTACCTGTCAGTTCTATGAAAAGGGGAACAGTTTATGACTAAGGAAGAGATGGAGAACATCACTAAAAACAAACTAGATGATTTTGATTAAATTAAATTAAAAAGTTTTTGCACAGACAAAACCACTGTAACCAAGATCAAAAGAAATGTAGTAAATTGGGAAACAATTTTTATAACTAGTATTTCTTTCAAAGGACTCATTTCTAAAATATAAAGAGAACTGAGACAAATTTTCAAAATCAAAAAGCCATTCCCAATTGACAAATGGTCAAAGGATATGCAAAGGCAATTTACAGATGAGATCAAAGCAATCCATAGTCATATGAAAAAATTGCTCCAAATCATTACTTATTAGAGAAATGCTAATTAAAGCATCTCTGAGGTAGCACCTCACACCTCTCAGACTGATCAACATGACCAGAAAGGACAATGATCAATGTCAGAAGGAATGTGGGAAATCTGGGACACTAATACATTGTTGGTGGAGTTATGAACTCATCCAACCTTTCTGGAGAGCAATTTGGAATTATGCCCAAAGGACAACAAAAATGTGCATATCCTTTGATCCAGCAATACCACTACTGGGTCTATACCCTGAAGAGATTATGAAAAAGGGTAAAAACATCACTTGTACCAAAAATATTTATAGCAGCCCTGTTTGTGGTGGCAAAGAATTGGAAATTAAGTAAATGTCCTTCAATTGGGGAATGGCTTAGCAAACTGTGGTATATGTATGTCATGGAACACTATTGTTCTATTAGAAACCAGGAGGGATGGTAATTCAGGGAAGCCTGGAGGGATTTGCATAAACTGATGCTGAGTGAGATGAGCAGAAGCAGAAGAACATTGTATACCCTAACAGCAATATGAGGGTGATGATCAACCTTGATGGACTTGCTCATTCCATCAGTGCAACATTCAGGGGTAATTTGGGGTTATCTGTGATGGACAATACCATCTTTATCCAGAGAAAGAATCATGGAGTTTGAACAAAGACCAAAGACTATTTATTACCTTTAATTTAGAAAAAAGAAACCATTATCTTATTATGTAATTCTGTTATCTTTTATATTTTATTTTCCTTACTTAAGGATATGATTTCTCTCTTATCACATTCAACTTAGTTCAATGTATACCATGGAAAAAATGTAAAGACTAACACACTGCCTTCTGTGGGGGGGGGGGGGGGGGGGAGAGAAGGAAGATTAGGGGAAAAATTGTAAAATTCAAAATAAAATCTTTAAAAAAATTTAAAAAGTAATCACTGCTCAAAGAGTATGATTCTGAAAGATTTTTTTAAGTTCTATTCTATGCTCACTTACTTTAGCTATGAATTTGATATTTTAACCAAGCTCTGAAGTTCAATGAGTCAATCACTGACATAGGATGTAGTCATGATTACAGGAAGAGAGGAGAATTGGGATCTTTCCTCTTCCAAAGTCCCTGAGCCAGGGAACACCATAGTCTTATATCCACATTGGGGAAAAGACAATTTACTAGGTTGGGACCCTACTTAGACTTTATGGACTGTCTCCTTGAACAACATTCCCACCCTTTGAATGGGGAGAATCAGTGCTCTCTTGGCAGAACTTCTATTTCCTGTGTCAAAGTAAATAGACTCATGGAAATGGCTCAGGAGACTACTTGGTTATCCAATAGCTCTTAGGAGACACAATTTTGATAAGTGAAGTGTAAAAGAATCAGAAACAGATGCATTAAATTTCCCACAAAATATCTTGGGTTTCAAAATTAACCAAGAAAAGAAAGAAGTTTTAAAAAGGGATAAAGGAAATTGTGTTTGGGAGTTGGCTGGGCCTCAGAGCCTTGATGGTGAATTTGGATTGATCAGCCTAACACCTAACATTGACAGGTTCACTCATATCCTATAGCATCCTTCCCATGAAGTTTAGTGAAGCTGGAACATAAATTCCAAAAATCAAATAGAGAAGGGGCAAGATGAGACCAAACATGGATGTTTGTATGGACAATACACCTGGAAGACAAACCTGGGAGGGAAAAATCAAGTCAACATTTGTATTTTTAGCTTTTGCCACAAATATCTGTGTTATTTTTTGAATCTGTCCATTTTTCATTGTGGATGCTTTGGTACTTTGTTCAGTTGTTTCTGTTGTGTCTGACTCTTTGTGACCCCATTTTGGGTTTTCTTGGCAAAAGTACTAGAGTGGTTTGCCATTTCCTTTTCCAGTTCATTTTACAGATGAGGAAACTTAGGCAAATTGTACTTAGGTGACTTGTCCAGGGTCATAAAATCAGGAATTATCTGAGGCCAAGTTTGAACTCAGGAAAATGTTTTCCTGACTCCAGATCCTGAGCTCTATCTCCTGCACCTCCAAGTTGCCCTTTGGCATTACATTGGCATAACTTAGAGGAATGGATTTGGAGTTGGAGACAAAGGTTTTGAATCCTCTCTCTGATACTTGCTCTCAGCATATCCTTGAGCAAACCTTCCCTTACTTCAATCTCCTCATCTGCAAAATACAAAGACTGGACTAAATTATTACCAAGTTTTAAGTGGCATGAACTTTTATATATCTTTGAGACAGGCCTCTAAGGCAGAGAGAAATGTTCAGATTCTGGCTATGTTGTCCCTAAAAGATGCATTTTGGAGAAGGCAGTGCTGTCTTCACGCGAATCTGTAAAAGACTTGAAGTTCCCCACAGAAAGAGGGCTCTGAGACAGGCATTTTAATTGAACCATCCAGGGGAGAAGATGGTAGAATCACATAGAGTGGGAGAGAGGATCATTGAGAACATAAACATACAAGAAGCAGCCATTAAATCTGAAGGATCTATAGGACCTGAGTGTTGCCAGTATAATATCTGATGAATTCTTTCCCTTTTCCCTTTTTCTACAGGAAAAAAGTTTAAATCCATAATTTTCTATTTCTTAAAATTGATTAGTTGCATTTCAATTGGTATTCAAGAAAGACAATTTAACATAAAGAATCAATTCTAATTGGTTTCATAAAGGCAGTCTGGAAAATGTAGAGACATGATCAGCTCAGCTGATGCAACCTCTCCCTGCAAAGGATGCTCAGGGACTGGTTTCCGGCCTTCCAGGAGAATGGTGATGATGTATACAGGAACTATGAAGCACGCACAGACATCCTGCAACTGGTTCCAGTTATCCAACTCCATGGTCAGGTCATCTTCAAACTATCTTTTCACTTCATTTGGTAATTCCTTTACTCATATGTTTAATGAAAGATTATGACTTAAAGGAAAAAAAATATTTCCCCCCTCAGACTGTAGGGTCCCTAAGAAAAGGCCCTCAGTCCCTGACCTTTTCATTTATTCCTTTCCATTTTTAGATGAGGGAAGTGGAGTTTCCAACCTTAGGAATTTCAAAGGTAAAGAGAATAAGATACAGGAATCTGGGATTTGGGATGCAGCCTGGATCTGACAGCCAGATGCCCTGAGGATTAAGGAGCCACCTTCAAGAGTGACCTTTGAGACCTCAGTCCAGTAGAAGGACCCAGCTGGCATACATGCAGCATCTGGATGGCATTTCAGTGATATACTATGCTGGAAATGATCTAAATTTTAAACTAAGACAAAGATAGCATAGGAAAGAGAATACAGTGGAAGTATGAGAAAATGTTTGTATGTTTATTCTTTCTATATGTTTTTTAAAAGTAATCTCCCTTTATGGAAGTTAACAGCTTTTCAATGATTGATGATGAGAGAACACAGCCATTATAGGCTTGGACTGATGGCAGTAGAGAAGAGAGTCCCTACTCCCTCTCCTTAAGCTCCCTTAAAGGTCTGATCTTGAGAGAATTAGGGCAGAGAATACATGCTAAACTTATGAGCTCTGTTTTTTTTTTCCTCATTTGCAAACAGGAGAAGTTTAATTGAAATGAACAATATTTTAGGAGAGACAGAGACAGAGACAGAAATAGATAGACAACAGACAGACAAACAGAAACAGAGACGGATAGAGGCAGAGATAGAGACAGTGACAGAGAGAGAGATAGAGACAGAGACAGAGAAAAACAGAGAGAGACAAACAGAAAGAGAGAGAGACAGAGAGAGAAAGAAAAAGAGAGAGAGAGAGAGAGAGAGAGAGAGAGAGAGAGAGAGAGAGAGAGAGAGAGAGAGAGAGATGGAGAGAGATTAACTAGGGACATAAAAGACCTAAATTTTAGCTTTGGTACAAAAGTGCCAACTTTTTGTCTGCTTGAGAGTGGAGCCAAATTGAGAGAAAATCATAGGTTTTGATGATTAATAATTTATGATAAATTTCCCAAAAGGCAAAACTAAATAAAATCTGAATTTTTTTCCTTTCTCCTAGACTGAAAAAAATAATCAAAGTCTCATTTTATTTTATTAGTGCCTAAACAAAAGCATAATTTTTAAGCCAAGTTCCCTCATCCATTTTTTTCCCCTATTGTGGACAAGGAAAGCTTTCTAACAGAGGTGGACTTTGGGTGATGACCAGGAAATAGAAATTGCCTTGGTGAAAAAGAGGAAAAGTATGACTGGTTCTGACTGGTTACACCCACATTCCAAAGGTAGGGGTCAGAAAAGGAAGTAGCCCTTTAGTCTCTACTCCCCAAACTCCCAGGTAAGCACAAAGTTTACACTTGAAAGAATGCACTCACATTCTTAAGAGCCTCTTTAATCATTGCTATCATTATATACACATTTATATGTATTTATTTATAAGAATGGGATAGCTACGTTCAGTGGATGGAGTATCTGATCTGGAGTCTGGAAGACTCATCTTTCTGAGTTCAAATGTGACTTTAGACACTTAATAGCCATGTGACCTTGGTCAAGTTACCTTACACTATTAGCCTCAGTTTCCTCATCTATTAAAATGAGTTGGAAGAGAAATTGGCAAACCACTCTAGTATTTTTTCCAAGAAAACTCCAAATGAGATCACGAAGATTCAACTATGAATGAAACAACTGAACAACTTACAAAGATGCATTGGGAATCCCAAAGTCAGAAACTCAAGAGGATTCTCAACAGTTAACAGTGGAAGTAATACTAAAGAAGGCTACCTTACAATGTACAAACCAATACTGTTGATTGAGATAGAGAGATCACATTGACTTCTAACTTTCTCCATAAGCCTTATGACTATTTCTATTCTAGTGAAGCAAATTAAAGACAAAGAAGGCCAGGCTGCAAGAGGTGAAGTCATTTGTCTTTTCTCCCTAGATGAGATTGGAATTAGTTTCTCAGATTCTGTAACCTAGGATGTATTGCCTAGACAACTTTTCTCCCTGCACAAACACTGATGATAATGGCTTTTTTTATAACACTAGGCAATGACAAACCACTTTAAATCTATTGGTCTATTTAATATCTATAATATTGTCATTTACATGTCCCAACAAGAGGTGGAAAATGCTTTATATACATTATCTTCTTTGGTATAATGAAAAAAAAGTTAGGGAATTCTAGCTTTTTCACTTCCAGACTGTGGATACAAATTTAAGCAAGAGTATAGATGCTTAATTATATTTTAATAAAGAGCAAAGGATAGTGGATACAGCATGAGATGTGGAGAACAGAAGACCTCAGTTTTAATTTTTCTTTTGATGTTATGATAGGACTATTCTTTACCAATGAATAGAACTGCACATTTCTCCCCTTCTTTGACAAGGATTAGTTTTCCCTAAAAGAGATGAAGCTAGCGCCGGGTGTGTTGCTTCCCTTGCTAGGAGTAGCAGTAATAGCAGTAGTGGCATCAGCAACAGTAGTAAGAGAAGGAAGAGGAGCAATCAGAGTAGTAGCAGCCACAGCAGTGTTAGTACAAGGAGAAGGAAGGTAGTAATAGTAGGAGTGGTGATAGTAATAGTAGTAGTAGTAGTGGTAGTGGTAGTAGTAGTGGTAGTGGTAGTGGCAGTGGTAGTGGTAGTGGTAGTGGTAGTGGTAATGGTAGTGATAATGGTAGTGGTAGTGGTAGTAGTAGTGGTAGTAGTGTTGTAGTGGTAGTACTAGTAACAGTAGTAGTAGTAGTAGTAGCAGCAGCAGCAGCAGCAAAAGCAGTAAGAGAAGGAAAAGGAGCAGCCGCAATAGAGGTAGGAAGAGCAGCAGCAGCAGCAGGAGAAGATTAATAGTAGTCATAATAGCAGCAGCACTAGTAAGAGGAGCAGTAGCAGCACAGCAGCATTAGTAAAAGAAGAAGAGTAGTAGAAGTAGCTGCAAAGATAACAATAACCAGTAGTCATGATAGCAGTTATAATAAAGATAATAACCTGTATAGAGTAGCTACAAAGTACCTGGACATTGTATTATGTGCTTTATGAATATTATCTCCCCATAACACAATACATATTATTACCGCATAACAATCCTGGGAGGCAAGTGCTTTCATTATCACTATTTTACAGATGAGAAAACTGAGGTTGTTAGGAGTTGAGTGACTTGCCCAGAGTCACATAAGCAGTTAGCATCTAAAGCTGGATGTGAAGTCTTATCTTCTTGATTTTTGGCCCAACATTCTAGCTACTGCAACAGAGTTTGCCACAGTTTCTTGGCTGTCTAAGGACAGAAAAAGTTCCACCCACAAGGAGACGGGTCTTCTCAGACTTGGTAGTGTCCGAAATCACATGATTCACTATATACCCATTCTTGCTAATGGGATCTGTTTCCTTAAGCAGCAAGGGAGTCTACCAAATCTGAATCTTGGGACCACAACTGTAGGACCTCATTGCAGACCGTTACAGTGTTAGTAGAAAATAAACCTCTTTTTAATAAATACTCAATGACTTACAAATGTCTCATTTCATCCCGAAATCAAATCTGAACTAACAGGTTGCTGCCAATAGGCCCTCCCATAATGGGCAATTATTAGTCTTGTAATATTGTTTTATTTTTGTTATTATTTTACAGATGAAACAGATTCAGAAAAATGAATGAAAAGTCTTAGGATGTGTCAAACCTTTTAAATTATGGAAATATAAATATAACAACAAAAGTCTATTCCCTCAAGCAATTTAAATTCTAATGAGTAGATGAGGTAAACAAAAGAGTTTCATCATGGTGTAGTTGGCAAGGTCTGATGGTCTGAAGGGAGATGCAAGACCTGGCTTCAGATAGAATAAAATGACTTACCAAAAGTTACATCATTAATAAAGATAGAGTCAGAATCTGATTTCAGGTCCACAGGGCATTGCCAGTATAAGTTTATCTCTGTCTTTTCCCATCACACCCTGAACTCTTTTGTGGGGTTCCCTATTGGTCTATCAAAATATCTTTGTCTTTGTGTCATTGATCCTGTTAAAAAAGATGCAAGCCAACTCCTCCAAGAGAACAAAGTGGTATGTATGTTTGGGTTTTTTTCTTGTTTTTGTTCTTAAGGTAAATCTCCCTTGGAAGCAATTCAGTTGGAATATGACCAAGTAATTTGTTCTCATTGTGTGATGACAAACTTTGCTACTATTCAGGTATTAAAGAAACTGATATTCTCTGTTGAACCACATAGTTGTCCTGTAATTTCAATAGATGCCATCAGTCTACATACAAGAGCAACCTCCTTGTTTCTGTCTTTCTCAATCTCCATAGCTCTCTTTGTTCAGGCTTGGATTTGATTCTCTGCATCTTAGGTAAATGTCTTTTTTTCTGCTTCCCTCTAATGTCTCCCTTCAGCTGATTTTCATCAGAAAAAAATCATTTGGCAGAAGAAAGACTACTAAACCAGAAGACAGAAGCACTGGTTTCTATTGTGTTACTTTCCCTTGTTGGAGAGCTGAGATGTGGAATGTCGCATACAATGGCAGACAAGATTTCTGTAACTGTTGTTTTTAATTTAATGATTTTTCTTGTTTACAAGAGAAGGCTCCCTTGACTGAGGGCAGGATTATGGAGCATTTATGAAAATGAACATTTGGTAAAGACCAAAAGTATCAATAAAGCATTCTTTAAAAGAATTGCATTTTAGATCTTCAATAAGTCACATAACCTATCAAAACCCTAGTTTCCTCATCTGAAAAATGGAGATAACACCTATCCTGTCAACTTCAAATAGTCCCTGGAAGGACTAAATAAAATAATAAATACAAATGGGTTCAGAAAATCCCAAGAAAATGTACCAATATTTTTTTCTTTCTTTCTTTTTGGATTAAAGCACTATTTATTAAAAAAACAAATCTCTCTTTTGTAGATTCTTCTCCAAAATACCATTCCTATAGCAGTTCCTCAAAGAAAAGTTTTATTTTTTTAAATAATCTTTGGTTCTGAGGTAACTTGATTTTGTTCTGTATGGAAAGTAGGACTCTTCATCCTTTTTTGTTTAAAAAGAATTCAATTAGGAATCATCTATTTTTCTCCTGCCCAGAGATGTGATAGAGCCAGCTACACCTCCACAATTGACAAAAACTACAAATGATGGCTTGATTTCATGTTTTGTTGATTATCTCTAGATTTAAGAAAGTAATGAAGAAAATGTTAATAATGCAATTAAAATTAAAAGTATGCCTTGCTTTTTGGAGAGTTTGTTTGTTAGACATTTACAAGCACACCAATGTTCTTCCCCTAATTGAAAAACAGAAACAGAAACAAAATACTTGTAATTATCTATATTAAGACAAAAAGGAAAAAAATTTCCCATATTGGTCATATTTCCTTCTATATTCAGAGTCCATATCAGGAAGTGGGTAACATGTTTCATCATTGGTTTTCTGGAATATTGGTTGGCCATTGAATTGATCCCAGTTCTTAATTCTTTCATGGCTAATTTTCTTTATTATGTTGTTTGTATAATGTAAGTCATTTTCTTGGTTCTGCTGACATCACTCTGCCAATCCATCCACTCTTTTTTGTTGTTGCTGTTGCTTTGATTTTGTTTTCTGTAAGTCAATAGGTTTCAGTGACTTGCCCAAGATCACACAGTTAAGTAAGTATTAAGTGTCTGAGATCTGATTTGAACTCAGGTCCTCCTGACTCCAGGGCCAGTGCTCTATTCACTGTACCATCCAGCTGCTCCTGATCCATCACTCTTAAAATAATAAAGGAATATTGAGAGAGCATGAGAGAAGTAACACTTCCAAACTCTTTTACATTTTCTCCTTCCTTGAACCACTCTCTCAAAAAGAGGTGGTATCCTCATTTTCAAGACCAATCCCTCAACTTATGTCCTAAATTCCTCCCATTTCAACAGGAGTTTGTTTCATCAATAATTCTCTTAACCCCACTGATTTTCAGTATCTCTTATTGTTCATCCCTGCCCCACCTCCCCCAAACATACACAGATATTTTCCATAAAATAAAATTAAAAACTTGCCCATGACTCTTCCACCCTCTGAAGCTACTGTCTGATATCTCCAAACCTTTTATAGTCAAACTCCTGGGGGTGGGGGAGACATCTATATACTTACTTTGCTTCTTTATTTAAACTCACTTCTAATATCTTGACATCCTGACAATCAAATATCTGACCCCATCACTTACTTGAAACTCCTCCCAACCCCAAATACAAGCCAGTGGATTGCCTGTGAGAGTCATTAATTCATCATTCTGTGGCCAACCTAGTGATTAGTGGGTCTCTTCAAACTAATCTGCATTGCTCTTTGAACAATAGCCCATACCTGGACTCAAAATACCCAAATCCTTTTCATCTTGATAGGATTTACCAAAGTGTGGATTCTGTGGGCAAATCCTTTGAAAATTCAGACTCATCTCCCTCCAGAAGGAGAGACATCAGAATCATAGAATCATGAAGGGAGAAAATTCAGGAAAAAAAATCTATCCCTTCCCTCAAGATGTGGGAGTGGAATCAAATACAGGAATAATAAAGACCATCCAATGTATTATTATCATATTGCTTTGCACAAGAATAGGGTATTGAGAGATTGAATGAATGATTTTCCCCCAGCTCAGTGACAAATATCCTAATTCTAATCCCAGGTCTTTACCATGCCAGTAGTGGGATTTTTATCCCTTTGAAAGATCTGGTTTGGAGTTCTAAAGAGGATTCTAGTGACTGAGATGATAACCCTCTAGTCCACATGCTTGACAGGGTGAAGGAGGGAATGGATGGCAAACCCTCACAAGGAGCCCCAAACGCCTTTAGGCATCATAGAAATGGGTCTTTTGTTCAGGAAAAGGAGCCAAGAAAAAAAGTGCGGAGTTCAAAAGATCAAGATGTGTTTTCATTGATCTTGGACTTGTAAGAGCTGTGCCATCAATCACCGTCGTTTAAAAATTCCTATTAATGGCCTCAAGTGCTGGGGCTTCCCATATGGTTTGTCTTTAGAACGTTCAAGTCTAGGGCATCTCTTTGGAATCAGTGTGAGAATCTGTCAGTGTCAGACTCAGAACCTGGATCTTCCGCCTTGCTCCTTGGCCAATGGAGACAGGGAGAAATGAAGGGAGAAAGGGATGAATGAAGTCCACTTTCTTTCTCCTTTGCTTTCATAAAGTTGAAAATGCTCTTGTCTTCACCAAGAGGCCCAAAACTTGAACATTCCCCACTGGAAAAAAAAAAAACAGTAAACCAATGCCAGGAATTCAACAAGGTAAGGAAGGTCCTGGTGGATCACAGAGGAAGCCAAGCATCTAGAAGAAATTCTCCTATGTTGAATATATCACAGGATCTACCCATAGCAATGGGATATGAGGGTCAGCCCCTTGTTCTGTGACTCTGCTGCAGAGATAATCTGAGGAATGGTACCAGTCAGGGAAAATGAATGGATGTTTCAAAGATCTAATGGAAAAGACCTTTCTGCTCACTCACTCCCCAACCCCCAATAAAGCAATGTGATACACGTTTACTTGAGTCAGGAAAGTATGGTTGGACCTGCCTTTTAATGGAAATACGATCTCGATTTTCTCCTGTGTTTAGGAAGGCACCAATTTTCCAGATACAAGATTGAGAATACAAGGGAGGGAATAAGGCCAACATCCCCGTCCCTGAACCATGCTTAAAGATGTGGGTTTATGTCTAGAGCCTACAGGGTAAGAGAAGTGAAAGTCTGAGAGTCACACTTCAGAGCTAGTCTTAGCCAAATGACCCCGGGCCAGTCACTGACCTCTTTGGGCCTTAGCTTCCTCACCTGTCAAATTGGGATAATACTTGCCCCCATTTAATTCTGAAGTCATTTGGAGTATTAAATGATATTATTTTATATGAACACTGACTTGAAAAGAATTAAAGGAATCTACACGTGCATGGTATTATCACAGACCTCCAAGGAAGAAGATATGTTGGCCCAGTACATCAGGAATTTTGATGGGGTTCTTGGAGGATCTTGAAGAAAACATTTAGCTGAGGGCAGGAAAGGGAGCTAGGTCACTGGCATCCTCAGACAGCTCAATTGGTCACCTATGCTTATTGTCCTCCTGGAAAGGAAGGAAGAGAGGAAGGGGGTAAAGACCTAGATGACCTAAGACCCCTGTCTCCACAGCTTAATCTTCCCTTTAGTCCACAGGATTTTGACTCAGTGGCTCAATTTGGAGGTCTTATGCTGGAATTTATTGCCACATGTAAAGACTAACCCTTCCTATTTCTATTAACTTAGGAAAAACAATGATCCTTAAGTAACCAGGTCTCTTGCATCTAATTATGCCCCATCCAGGACCAGGGACCAGACCTGACTAGGAGCTGAATGATGCAACATGTATAGAACAGCTTCAAGTTATGTTTCATCCCTCATGATCATGGATTAAGGCAAAGAAACTGGCGCTGAGTACAAATTAAGTCAGATCCTTGCAAACTCCATAACTAGGAAGTGACTGACTCATGAGCTAGACCTGATCTCCCTGCTGCCTTCATCGTCTGATTCCCAAGTGTTTGGAGAAATAACTAAGTGGTTCTTTGGTTCCAGAGGCAGGAGGAAGTTAACTAAGGGGATTTCTGGGGTTAGTAAGCACCAGAATAAAAGGCACATTTTGTACCATCACACACATGCCATCTTCAAAAATCCACATATAGAAAGGTAGCTATAATCCTGATAAACACAAGAGGAAGTATAATTGGTATATTAAGGCTAAGTAATGCACCATTCTTGGTTTAAAAAAATCAATCACAGTCTATTCAGGAATGGATTCTGTATCTGTTTCCTCATTTGTAAGCATTCATCTATTTCCCACTACATTGTTAGTTTTATTGTATAGTCCAATAAAATAATTTCTGTTCATTTCATATATTACCTCTTCAATTGAGCTCTTTTTTAGATTTTTGATACAATTTGTTTCCTTTTTCAATTTGTTTCAAACATTATCTGCTTTATTAATTTTAATTAATTCTGTAATTTGAATTTTTAATCAAAGATATTTTACTTTTAATTGTATTAATCTTTTATTTTTAGAATTTTTGCTGTGGCTTAAGTGGATATTTTTATTTGTTGTTGAACTTTTTAATTTGCATGCAATACTAATTTTTTTCTTTCTTATTGATGGAAGCAGTTTGAGATAAATCTTTCTTCAGAACTATTTTAGCTGTATCACATAAATTTTGTGTTTTTTTAATAAGTGTGATTTTCTATTGGTCTTGTAATTTGACTTTTTTGCTCAACAGTTCCTTAAAATCAGATTGTTTAGTCCCTTCTTACTTTTAATCCTCTCTTTAAATACCATCTATTGAACACAATTTTATTTCATTATGATAATTAATTGATGTACCTCATATTTCTGCTTTTATTCATTTAGGGATGAGGCTTATGCCCACAACTTCATAAATTTTTATAAAGATTCCATGTGCTAAAAAGAAATATATACATATAAATTATTTTCTATCCCCATTTAATAATTACTATAAATCCATCATCCCTAATTTTGCTGAAGTTCTTTCAGAAACTTAGTTTCTTTCTCATTTAAGTTTTGGTTAAATTTGTCTATCCAAAAGAGATAAATTAAGGTCCCTCACTATCAAAGCTTTTTGTTTATTTCTTCCTCCAATTAATTTTTATTTTAAGATTTTGCATGCTGTGGTAAATATTGATATTGATCCATTTTCATTAGTGCCCTTTAGGCATAATGTAATGTCCCTACTTAATCTCTTTTTATCTTGTCAATACTTACTATAGCTTTATGTAAAATTGTAATTTGCACTCCTGAAGCTAAAGTACAATAAACTTCACTCTAACTTCTTTGTTGTTGTTTAGTCATATTCAGTTTTCAGTCTTGTCTAGTTTTCTACGACTCTACTTGAAGTTTGCTTGGCAAAGATGCTGCAGCGGTTTGCCACTTTCCTCTTCAGCTTTTTTGACGGATGAGGAAATTGAGGCAAAGAGAGTAAAGTGATTTTCCCATGATCACACATCTAGTAAGTGCCTGAAGTTAGATTTGAACTCAGGAAGATGAGTTTTTCTGACTCCAGGTCTAGTGTTCTATAGTGCCACCTTAGCAATTTATTTCAACTCTGATTTTTTTTCTTGTCAATAATGTATATTTTCTTTGTTTTGTTTTGTTTTTAGGTTTTTTGCAAGGCAAATGGAGTTAAGTGGCTTGCCCAAAGTCACACAGCTAGGTAATTATTAAGTATCTGAGGCCAAATTTGAACTCAGGTACTCGTCTCTATCCACTTAGCCAACTAGCCACCCCTAGTCAACAATATATTGCCAGAATCTATTTTCTTTTCTTTTATTTTCCTTGATTGATATTTTATTTTCATTTTCCAATTACATGTTATGAAAGTTTTTCAATATTCATCCACTTGCATATTTATAAGTTACACAATTTTCTTCAACCCTCCATTCTAACCCTCTCTCTGCCCTCAATGGTGAACAGTCTAGTAAATGCTGCACAATTATGTTTAACATGTATACATATTAGTCATTTTGTGTAGGAGGAATTAGGCCTAAGGGAAAAGAAAGAAAACCATAAGATAGGAAGGAAAAATGGAAAATAATTTAAAAATAAAGTGAACCTAGTATCTATTCAGATTGTATGATTTTGTTGGATTTTTTTTTCTCTGCTGTGAATGGCATTGTCCATAACAGGTCTCCCAGGGTAATCTTAGCTCTCTGAATTGCTGAGAGGAGCTGTATCCATCATGGTTGATCAAATCACAATGTTGTTAATGTATACAAGGTTCTCTTGGTTCTGCCCCTTTGGTACAGCATCAGTTCCTGTAATTTTTTCCATGCTTCTCTACAGTTCAACCATTTGTGATTTCTTATAGAACAATAGTATTCCAAAACATTCATATACTATAACTTGTTCAGACTTCCCAAATTTATGGGCATTCACTCAATTTCCAATTCTTTGCCATTACAAAAAGAGCTGCTATAAATATTTTTAATGTGGTACTTTTCCTATTTTTTATGATTTCTTCTGTTTATAGAGCTAATATTTGTATTGCTGTATGAAAGGTATGATCAGTTTTATTGCTCTTTGGGCATAGTTCCATATTGCTCTCCAGAATGATTGGATTAGTTCACAGCTCCACCAATAATGCATTAATGTCCCATTCCTCCCACAATCTCTCCATCACTGATTGTTTTCCTTTTTTTGTCATCTTGATCAATCTGGTAGGTTTGAGGAAATACCTCATAGCTGTTTTAATTAGCATTTCTCTAATCAATAATGATTTGGAGCATTTTTTCATGAGTGTGTACACACACACACACACACACACACACACACACACACACACACACACACACACACACACACATATATATATATATATATATATAGAGAGAGAGAGAGAGAGAGAGAGAGCTTTAATTTCTTTATTTGAAAACTGTCTGTTCATATCAATTACTTACCAATCAGGGAATGACTTGTAGCCTTATAAACATATTTTAGAAATGAAACCTTTACCAGAATCCCTAGCTATAAAAATTGTTTTCCAACTTTCTGTTTTCCTTCTAATTCTGGCTACCTTTGTTTTTATTCATGCAAAAACTTTTTAATTTAATAATCAAAATCATTAAATTTTTGTCTTTATGTCTAATTTATGTCTTTATGTCTAATTCCTTTATGTCTAAACCCAATTGACCTTATTTGGGTATAGAGTGTGAAATGCCAGTCTATGTTTTTGCCATAATATATTCCAATTTTCCCAATGTTTTTGTTTAATAGAGAGTTCTTATCCCAGAAGTTAATTTTAATCTTTGGGTTTGTCCATCAAAATATTACCATAGTCATTTATTATTGCTTTTTAATACCTGTTCTAATCCACTGATTAATTACTCTATTTCCTAATCAGTACCAGGCAGTTTTGACGACTGCTGCTTTATAGTATAGTTTTAGATCTTGTACAGCTAGGTCAACTTCCTTTGTATTTTTTTCATCAGTTCCCTTGATATTCTCAAACTTTTGTTGTTTCAGATAAATTTTGTTACTATTTATCTAGCTGTATAAAATAGGTTTTTTTTGTTAGTTTGATTGGTTTGGGACTGAATAAATAATTTCATTTAAGTGGAATTGTCATTTTATTATATTAGCTCAGTCTAACAGGAGCAATTGATGGTTTTTTATTTGTTTAGATCTGACTTTATTTGTGTGAAAAGTATTTTGCAATTGTGTTCATATAGTTTCCTGGGTTTGTCTTAGGAGGTAGATTAATTTCCAAGTATTTTATATCATCTACAAATACTTTAAATGGAATTTCTCTTTTTATCTCTTGCCCTTGGGCTTTGTTTTCATATATAGAAATGCTGACTATTTATGGGGGTTTGTTTTATATCCTACTGCTTTGCTGAAGTAGTTAATTGTTCCAACTAGCTTTTTACTTGATTTTAGAGGGTTCTTTAAGTATATCATCATCATATCATCTGCAGAGTCAGTTTTGCTTCCTCATTGCCAGTTCTAATTCCTTCAATTTCTTCTCTTATTGCTAACCCTAACACTTCTAATACTATATTGAATAATAGTAGTGAAAATGGGCATCCTTGTTTCCTCTCACTGGAAATACTCCTAGTTTTTCCCCATTATATATAATGTTTATTGATGGTTGTGGGTAGATACTGCTTATTATTTTAAAAAAAATTCCATTTATTTCTATACTCTCTAGTGTTTTTAATAGGAATGGATGCTGCATTTTGTCAAAGATTTTTTCACCATCTCTTGAGATAAACATATTATTTCTGTTAGTTTCGTTTTGGATATGTTCAATAGCGTAGAGTGTTTTCCTAATATTGAATCATCCCTACTCACCTGGCATAAATCCTACATGATCATCATGTATTATCCTAGTTGCAATCTTTTTGCTAAAATTTTATTTAAGAATTTTGCATCAGTGTTCATTAGGGATATTTGATTTCCTCTTCTATTCTGTAGATGATTTATTCCATTCATTTTTATAATTATTGTCATTAATTGTCTATTTTTCCTTTGTTTTGTCCTCATACTTTTTTCCTCTCTTTACTCCCCACTTTCCACTTTACAGATTAAGTGGTAAAAATAGGGGAAATTTACCTTACATTTTTCATTTCCTAAGTAGAACCACCTGTTTCCTCTTTTTTGCAACTCTTTGCTATGCCCTTTCACTATGCTCTTTCACTATGCCCTGTCCAATTCCAAGTTTCCATTTAATCCTCCTTTTCATTTTAATGAACTTTCTTATAATTTTAATTTAAGGAGTAGCTAGGTGGCATAGTGAATAGAGCACCAGCCCTGGAGTCACGAGGACCTGGGTTCAAATTTGACCTCAGACACTAAAAAAAAAATTGCCTAGCTGTGTGACCTTGGGCAAGTCATTTAATCCCATTGCCTTAAATAAAAATAATTTTAATTTAACTAATTTCCTTTTAATCCTTCATGTGACTCCCTCCAAGATTCAAATTTGTTTTATTGTGATTATTCCTTTATTATACCCTTTCTATTAAAACCTTATATACTTTTTTCTTCTTTTGTACATTCCTGTATCCCTTTGAGATTAAGGCATTTCTATATCAAAATATCTGTGTGCAAAAACTGATGGTAATAATTTTGTTTAATTTTTTAGAGGTTCAGTTGAAAATAAATTTCATGGAACATTTATTACTCTACTCCTACCTCCATAACTATATTTATTCTTCAACTTACAAACTGCCATTATGTGATAGTGATTTTCCTCTCCTTTATAGAATTTCATCATAGTATTTAGAAAATCTTTGACTTTCTCATCTCATTAATCATCTGAGTATCCAGGCATGAATTTGTGTCAATCTCCACAACTAAGTAAAATGGGCAGGGACTTCCTGTTCTGAAGTAAGATAGCCTAAATTAGGTCCCTCCCTAAAGAGATTCTTGGACTTCTCCAGTTCTGAGCTCTTTTGGAGACCTCCCTCTTGCCACAGGATTTCAGAACTTTCTGCTGTACTCAGCTGAGAAGGATCTTGCTTGCATTTAGGCCCAGGGTCTACTCCCTTGTTTGTCTCTCACAGGCTTTAGGAATGACTCAGGCTAAATTTTGACTATGTCCCCCCAGTTCAGCTTAGGTGTACAACATGTGTACAACACAGACCTGTTTTGAAATCCCTTGGAATCTACTTCTTTGGTGAATTTCTCTGCTGGTATGAATTCCTATAGTCCTCATGCTTATGATTAAAATATACATATTAAGATTTAATGTCTTCCTTGATTTCCAGTTTTTCACTGGGATGTTCCATGGCCATCTCACACCTTATTATGTCTAATAGGAAACTAGATATTTTCATTTAAGCCTTCCCTCTCCTCTAACCTCCCTATTTCTGATGAAGATATATATGTAAGACTATTTTGTGTTGCTGGGGAAAGTGGGAAAGATATATAACTGTTAGGCCTTCTCTAGCCATCCCAGACATTATTATTTTCATAAAAAAGGAACTTAATAGGATGAGAGTAAATTTTCCTCATTACAGTGCTGCAACATGTTTTCTTTCATTGGAAAAAGTAGAGCCCTTGAGATAATTGCCTAAATCCATGGGCAAGAAAAGATCTAAGAAAGTTAGGTGTCTGTTCATGCTAGGTGATAGTTAGACTGAGGGAAAAGAGAAGAATCATAAAATATTCACAATAGGTGAGTTCTAGATTAGCCAAAGGGAAAATTTAATCTATCCTGACATCTGTTAACTTCTGATAAAGCCTAGCTGAGAAAGTGTTTCATAGACACTGGCTAATAAAGCAGAGGAAGTTGAATAGTGCTTTATATCTCCTGGCAAAGAAAGTCAGTTTATAAAAGTTATGCTTGCTCCAGTACCAGGAAGAGGCTTACTAATCACATTTCCAACATCTATACGACAATGTTAGCAGGTACCTCAACTGAGAACTATAGACATATCCTAGTTGAAGGAGCTATTATAATGGGATTATATGTTTCTGGAGAAAAGAGATTTACTAACTGTAGCATCCTCACTTAATATTGGATAGGGTTGGGGCGGCTAGGTGGCACAGTGGATAGAGCACCGGCCCCGGAATCAGGAGTACCTGAGTTCAAATCCGGCCTCAGACACTTAATAATTACCTAGCCATGTGGCCTTGGGCAAGCCACTTAACCCCATTTGCCTTGCAAAAAAAATATCGGATAGGGTATTAGGTGAATTTAAAGACAGTTACTTACCTCAAAATTACTAGAAGAGAAACATGATGCCTGTTGGCATGTATTATTCCCAATACCATTAAGAAATAAGATATTTCCACAATTCTGAGACTCTATATTAATTCTCTGAAGTCTCACACAAGTATTACTATGCCTGTGATGGGCTCCTTTCTCCCTACACCGAGACACTTGATTCTTACAATCCTTATATTCATTCAAGCAAAGTTCAATTCAGATGTCACTTCCTCAATAAAACCTTCCTATCTTCCCAGTAATGAATGTCCTTGATTTTCTTAAATTTACTCACATAAATTTAATTGTGCCCATGTTCTATTTCCCTAGTAGAATGAAAATTCCTTGAGAGGTAATATTCTTTTTGATCCTTATATCCTCAAAGCCTAATACAATACTTTAATAAATGCTCAATAAATGTTTATTTAACCAAATCCTGCATAGCAACAATTGGAGAAATCAAAGAGTTCAGTTTTCAAAGGAGGAAAACGGTGTGAGAAAACAGAGAAAATCATCAATACTCTGAAACAGATTATAGGAATTATTTTAAAAAATAACTCAAGACTTCCAAGTCATTTATCTATAAGGACTAAAGGTTGGACCTTATTCTCTATGAAAGAAGACAAAAAAAGGCTGGGGTGCATTCAACTTCTTTGGGAATTAGACAGGACAAGTTCCTTCCACTATCTTGGAATGAGTGAAGGAGACCCTGCAAATGCCTAAATTAGAAACATTAGCTGTTTTTCATCAGGCCTAAGGAGTTTGTTTGCTTTCAGATTGTTTTGTTTGGCAAATGCTGGCCAAACCATCAGTGTATTCTTTTCACTAGGCAGATTGTTTGTGTTTTTAATTGACCATTTTACATACAGGGATCATGAACCCCATGATGGGGACGGAAGCTGTTGATGAGCATTGGCATCTCACTGAAATATAAGAGAGTTGAGAAAAACATCTGGGAGACCTCCAGGGTCTAGCTCATGGCCGGCTGGCCCATCACATCTTCTCATCGCTCCTGTTAACTTCTCTACTGTTAGCAGCACAATCTCCTAGCCTTCAATATGGGTTTGATTCATAGTGGATCATCTCTCCCTTCTTAGCACATCTAAAATAGAGTTCAGTGTCTTTCTAATCAAATACACCCAATCCTCTTCAAATTTTCCCTGTTTCCCTATCAAAAAACATCAATATCTTTATGGCCATTGAAGTTTGATATCTTAGAGTCATTCTCAATTTCTCTCTCTCTCTCTCTCTCTCTCTCTCTCTCTCTCTCTCTCTCTCTCTCTCTCTCTCTCTCTCTCTCTCTTCCTACTTGTCCAATAAGTTCAATCTATACCGTTTCTTCCCCTTCTTATGCAACCATAGTTCAGACCTTCATCAATTCTTCCCAGGGCTATTGCAATAGCTCCCTAGCTGATTCCTATGTCTTAAGTCCCTTTTCTTTCTAATTTATCTTCCACATAGCTGCTAAAATGACAGTCCTAAAACTGTCCTCTTCCCACTCCTAATCAATGAACTCTGGTGGTTGCTTGTTCCTGCTAAGATTAAATACATCTATTCCTTTTTTCCTTCCTACATGTCCAACTTTATTGACTGTTACTGTCCTTTATACATTTTAAAGGTCAGAAAAACTGACATCCTTGATTTCTGTTTTATGCCATATTGCATTTCTCACCTCCAAGCCTTTTACACAGGTTATTTCTCCTTGCCTGGAATGAATTCTTCATTTTTACTTCTAATAACTTCTAACTTCTTTCAAAGCTCTAATGTCACCTCTTGTGGAAAGTTTTTCTGATGCTCTCCAGATGCTAATATGCCCCATTTATGTTATACTTACATTGTAAATCCTTTTATGTCTGCATGTTGTTTCCTCTTATATAATGAAAACTTTTTGAGAGAAGAAAATAATTTACTTTTATCTTTCTGTGTTTAGACCCTAGTTTCTAGCATATAGAGCTTAATATATGTCAGGCTAGCCTTGACAAAATTATAAAGTAGGCATCATTTGCCTTTGGTTGCCCTATCAAGTGAGAGAATCAGGAAGGCATGCTTATTGCCTGAGCCACAAGGACAAGAAGAGAAGGATGTAAGGAAGATATGGACTCCAAGGATGGAGAATGGACATTGAAAAGGCCTAAAGATCAGAAGTGAGATGTTGTCTGAGAAGAACAGAGATGAAGTCAAGTTGACTTGTCCACAGAATACAAGAAGCAGAGTAACATCTGAAAGAAGTGGTCATCCAGTCTCCATCAAAAGATTTCTGTGAGACGGAATCCATTAAGTCTCAAAAAGATCCCATTCTACTTTTAGCTATCTCTAATTTTTCTGAAATTTTTTCCTTTAGCAAGACAAGAATCTTAGACATTAAGGGGATACCATAAACCAATTAGGAGTGCAAGGATAGTTTACCTGTCAAATCTATGAAAAGGAGAAGAATTTATAACCAAACAAGAGATATAGATTATAGATTATAAAATGCACAATGAATAATTTTGATTATATTAAATTGAAAAGGTATTGCCCAAACAAAAGCAAAGCAAATGTGATAACAAAAGGAAAAATCTGGGAAACAATTTTTACAGCTAGTGTTTCTGATAAGGCCTCATTTCTCAAATATATAGATAAGTGAGTCAAATTTATTCCCCAATTGATATGGTTAAAGAATATGAACAGGCAGTTTTCAGTTGAAGAAATTAAAGCTA
The DNA here is from genome assembly GCF_037893015.1 of Macrotis lagotis. Taxonomy (NCBI): domain Eukaryota; kingdom Metazoa; phylum Chordata; class Mammalia; order Peramelemorphia; family Peramelidae; genus Macrotis; species Macrotis lagotis. Next base: position 224,276,136 of record NC_133662.1, read on the forward strand.
TTTAAACTTATATAAAAATGCTCTAAATCAAACTTAATTAGGTAACTACAAACTAAAGCAACTCTTTAATTAAAGTAACTCTGAGGTAGCACCTCACACCTATCAGTGTGACTAATTTGATAGAAAAGGAAAATGAAGGGAAATTAGAACACTAATGTATTGTTGGTAAAGATGTGAACAGATTCAACCATTTTGGAGAACAATTTGGAACCATACTCAACAAACTATAAAAAACTTTGATCCAGCAAAACCATTACTAGGTCAGTATCCCAAAGAGATCATTAGAAAGAGGGGGGGAAGGATACACATGTACAAAAATATTTATAGCAGTTCTTTTTTGTGATGGCAAAGAATTGAAGAGTGAGGGGATGCTCATCAATTGGGGAATGGCTGAACAAGCTATAGTATGTGAAAATAATAGAATACTATTCTCCTATAAGAAATGATGAGCAAGTGATTGTCGGAAAAATCTGAAAAGACTAACATGACCTAATGCTGAGTGAAGGTAGCACCAGGAGTAATAGCAATATTGTGTAAACATCAACTATTATAGTCTTAGTACTTCTTAGCAATACAGGGATCAAAGACTTATTCTAAAAAGTACATGATGGAAAATTCCAACCACATCCAGAAAAAGAACTATGGAGTCTGAATATAGGTCACAGCATACTATTTTCTTTTTTAAGAATTTATTTTTTTCTTTCTCATAGCTTTTCTCTTTTTTTCTGATTCCTCTTTCACAGCATGACTAATATGAAAATATGTTTAACATGATTGTACATGTATAACCTAAAAAATGTGAATGGAGATAAAATGAAGGGACAAATGATAAGTGTTGGAGAGACTAAGGGAAAAGAGGAACATAGATAATGACCCTGTGAATCAGTATTCATTGGTGGAACGATGAATTGGCACAGTCTTTTTGGAAAGTAATATGAAATTATGTCCAAAAATTTACTCAACTATGGATCCTTTTTAACCCAATGATACTATTACTAGACCTATAACTCAAAAAGATCAAAGATAGAAGAGGTTCTGAACATTATGTGTGTGTGTATGTGTGTGTGTGTGTGTGTGTGTGTGTGTGTCTGTGTGAGTGTGTGTGTATGTGTATGCTACTCTAAGAAATAGTGTTTCAGAGAGACTTTGGAAAGATTTGAATGAATTGATTCTGAGAGAAAGAGTAGAACCAGGAAAGTAATTTATACTCTAACAACCATATAAACACTAACAATTCTCAAAGGCTTAATAACTGTGATCAGTGCAAAGATGTAACACACTAATGATGAAAACTACCCATCTCCCATGAGAGAGGATGGACTAAAAACGTGAAATACAACACAAAATTTTAGATATGGCCAATATGTAAATTTATTTTTCTTAATTATACTAATCTGTTATATGAGTTTTATTTTCCCTTTTTCCTCTAGGTACAAGTGGAGGTGGGAGCAGTGAGATTTAAGAGAAGAAAAAATAAGTAATTGATAATTGAAAGAAATAAGATTTAATTTAAAAATATAAAAGTCAAGAACTGCACATTAATACAAAGATAACTGTCTAGAAAATAATAAAAAATAATAATGACAAAAAGGCACTGAAAGTAAACTACTTTCTGCTTCAATTTTCACAAATCTCTCATTTGCCAAACATCATTAGTTCATTGACTTTTGATCTGAAAAGATTCATAGAAATAAATATAATAATTATAATATAAATCCAGTTCTCATAAATATATAAAAGGAAGGTAAATATCAAATCATGTGAGAGCTCTAAATGGGAGGAGGGAGAGAATCATCATGGTTCAGTGGAAAGTGTGCTGACTCTGGACTCAGAAATCATGGATTCTTACTGCCTGAGAATTTTATTTTCTAGGACTTCAGATTCATCATTTGTAAAATTAGTCAACAAATATTTATTGAGAAAAGAAAAAAATAGCCAACCACTACCAGTATTTACCTCCAAACAATTTTAAAGTAACACCTCAAATCTAATTCTCGAATCACAGAGCCAATATTAGGTCAGAGTAAGACATTTTCCAATCCAATACAACATAGGAAGTCATAAAGAAAGATCTGTGACACAGGAGTGAAGGTTGGCTCAGAGTCCACATGGATGAAGCATTAGTGGTGGGACTAGGTGGAGACATCAGAAGCAACAGCAGCCAAGAGAGGAAAAAGAAAAAAGAGAGAGAAAGAGAGAGGAGAGAGAGAGAGAGAGAGAGAGAGAGAGAGAGAGAGAGAGAGAGAGAACACATAACAACTGTTTCAGAAAAATTGTGCTAGCACCAGCTACAGATCCAGATACTGTTTGTCAAATCCAATGCTTGTACCCATTTTGGTTTAGTTCAAGAGCAGAGAATAATAAGTCAAGAGAGAGTAGAACCCCTGATGAACAATATCACCTCTTATCCCAAGAGAGCAGGGGACCTTTCTGGGAAGGGTCACAGTGCAGATTGGGAAAGCAGTGAGCTCAAGAGCAATGATCACATCTTTCCCCAGATCACACAACTTGGAAACACTGAGAACTTCTAAATCCCCAGAATTTGCTCTGAGAACAGCAGTGTGAAAAAACCTAGAACCTGATTCAGTGTACTACTACTCCCCATGCTAAGAACAGAGAACAGATTTGACATAAAGTTCAAATTCAAGAAACAGATTCAAAAAATAAGCAAACAAATAAACAAAAAATATCTGAGCATAAATATTTACTGTGATAATAGCAAATATCAAGACACAAACTCAGAAGAAAACAATGAAATCAAAATATTTATAAGCAAAGCCTCAAAGGGAAAAAATATGAATTGGACACAATTCATAGCAAGAATTTCTAGAACTATAAAATTATCTTCAAATTCAGTTTAAAAAGAGAGTAAAAGAAGAAAATTATGAGAAGATAATAACTTGTCAAAAATGAAGAGGCAAAAAAATGAAGAAAATATCTTAATAGAAACAAAATTGACCAAATGAAAAAGGAGGAAAAAAATAACTAAAGGAAACAATTCCTTAAAAATTCAAATTAGGCAAATGGAAGCTTCTCATTCCACAGGACATCAATAAAATTAAATCAAAAGAATGAAAAATGAAAAAAATGTAAAATATATCATTAAAAACAACTCCCCTGAAACTAGATCAAGGAGAGCTAATTTAAGAATTGGATTATCAGAAAGTCATGATTAAAGAAAAAGCCTAAGCATCAGATTTCAAAATGAATCAAAGAAAAGTGCCCCAATATTCTAAAACCAGAGGGTAAAATACAAGTTAAAAGAATCCACAAATCACTACCTGAAAGAGATTCTAAAAATAAAAACTACCAGTAATAGTATAGAAATATTCCAAGGGTCTCAGGTCAAAGAGAAAATACTCCAAACATTGAAAAAGAAATAATGTAAATATCATGCACACAGTAAGAAAAACACAAGATTTAATGACTACCATTTTAAAGGAGTGAAAGGTTTGGAATATGATATTCTGGGAGACAAAAGAGCTGGGATCACCAAGAATAACCTAACAAAAAATTCGATATAATTTTTCAAGGGAAAAATCGATATTTAATGAAATAGAGGACTTTCAAAGATTTCTGATACAAAGAGGAGAACTGAATAGAAAACTTTACTTTTAAATACAAGACTCAAGATAAACATTTAAAAAAGATAAAGAGGAAAGAGAAATCATAAAAATTTCAATAAGGCTAAGCCACTTACCTTTCTGTATGAGAAAATGCTACATGTAACTTAAGATCTTTATCATTATTAGGGTAGTTAGAAGTAGTCTCCATAAAAAGGATATAGGGCAGAGTCAATTATAGTGGGATTATATAAAAAATGTATGAATAAGAAAGAGAAATGTTCTGGGAATGAGAGGAAGGGAGAGGAAAAATGGGGGAATTACATAAAAGAGGTTCACAACAAGAACTTTTACAGTAGAGGGGAAAAATAGGGTGGGGTAGCACAGTAGTCGATGCTTGAACCTTACATCTGTAGTCATTCAAAGATGGACACGTGCGCATGTGCACACACACACACATACACACACACAGACACACACACAGACACACACACACACACACACACACACACACACGGTAATAGAATGCTATCTTACCCAACAAGGAAGTAGAAGGAGAAAGAAATAAGAAAAAAGGGAGGGAGAGATAAAAGGGAAGGAGGATAAAAGAAGTCTGTGGTCAGAAGCAAAACAGATGTTAGAAGGGGACAGGATAGAGAGAGGAAGAAAGATAAACAGGAGAAAATAGGGTAGAGGGAAATGCATAATTAGAAAACATAACTATGAATATAGTTGGAATGAACTACCCATGAAATGGAAATGGATAATAGAATGGATGAAAACCAAATTCTAAACCTCTGTTATCTATAAGAAATGAACTTGAAATAGAGAGACACACACAAAGTTAAAAAAAATAGATTGTTGTAAAATCTATTATGCTTCACCTCAAGTTAAAAAGCCAAAAATAACAATCATTATTTCAGACAAAGGAAAAGCAAAAAGAGACCAACTTAAAATCAATAAGAAAGGATCTTTGCTAAAAGGCACCATAGACAATGAAGTAATATCAATATTAAACACATACACACCAAATGGCATAGCATCCAAATTCTTTAAGGAAACATTAGATGAATCACAGGAAGAAATAATAAACCTCTACTAATGAGGGAATCTCAACTTCTCCCTTTCATAGATAGATAAATCTAACCCAAAATTATTAAAAATTAATCTTAAAAATTTTTAAGACTTAATCTTTAAAAAGTTAGACATTATAATCCTCTGGAGAAAACTGAATAGAAATAAGCATATATCTAATTCTCATCTGTAACATGGTAACTTCATAAAAACTGGCCATGTTTAGGGCCTAAAAATCTTATAACAAATATAGAAAAGCAGAAATATTAAATGCAGAACTTTAAAATCCTAATGAATAAAAATTACGTTCAAAACTGCAAAAAATAAAAATAAATATTTATTAAATGCCTATTATATGCTAGGGACTGCTGTGCTAATCACGGAACTAAAAATAAGAGGGTTGGATGAAATGACTTTCTAATTTCTAAGGTCCTTTCCAGGGATGCTATATGGCCATATATTTCAGATGAAGAAAACAAAACTCAACATTTTTGACCATACAACTAATATTGGCAAGAGGTAGAATGGAACCCTGTTCTCTCCTAACTATAAGCCCTTCAAGTCTTCCCTGCACAAAGATACAAAGCAAAATCTCAGCAGGAGTTTGCATTGTGGAGATAATCTTGATTGAGGTTCCCTTTGCCTAGTACCTGAAAGTAGCAATGTCAAACTCAAATAGAACCACAAATAAGGATTCCTACAGACTATATATTAACTTAGTTTTAAAACATATTATCTGTTTAGTTGTATTTCTATTTAGTAAAGTATTATCTAATTACATTTTAATCCAGCTCAGGCTATACTCAAGAGTTTTGAGGGTTTCCTGAAGTCATGTTTGACACCTCTGCCTTAGAAATCCCTGGAGACTCAACCCTGACTAGTTGAGCATCTTTCCCTTCCAACATTTTGTTTACAGTCAGAAAGGCAGGAGTGCATGTTTGTTTGTTTGTTTGTTTGTTTGTTTTTCTTAACTAAAAACTTGAGTTTTCCCAAGTGTCTCATGATAGCTTTATCCTTCAGGGATGCCTCTGAACTGTGAAATTTCAGATTTCATTTTCCTGTAAAGGGGTAGGAACTTCCTCCCACTACTGATTACCACCTGTTTCAAACAAAATCCAGTTTCCTAGGGGATCAGCTATGTCCTGGTTTGATTAAACATGTAGTTACTTCACCCTAATGATTCAGATGTTAAATTCTAGTTTCTTCACTTCACGAAATACCTGTCCCCATGACCCATGATGTTTCTGAATGGTGCTGACTATAAATAGTTGACGATATAAATACACAGGGACAGGCAACTCATAATCTGTTTTGACCTGTGAAATGATTAAATGATGTAATGTTACCCCACCCCAGACCTGAGGTCATCCCACTCCAAGTCTCCTATTTAATGAGAGAACTTTTCAGTTGAACCTTCTCTCTGTACAAACTAGGCACTGTGATCCATAACACACACACACACACACACACACACACACACACACACACACACAGACAACACGTCTTCCTAGGAATGATCTAAAGAAACTGATCACTCCTTATTCCATTAAATACAAGTCAGTAAAAGTGTAGTTCAGGGTTTCCCTATTTGAAATTTGAAATTGAAAGTCTGTATATCTTGTGAAACCCTATTTCTTGACATTTCCCTAGATTGTAGAAGATTCAAAGGTTTCCACACAACAAAAGATATGCTGGTAAATATTTAACAACCAGATTGAGGTGAGATGGAGGGTTGAAGTAGGGATTTATGCATAGACATTTTTAAGTTTAATCTTAATACTTTCTAAAGTCTATCCAATCAACAAAACAAAAACAGTACTCCTTTACTGAGAGGAGGGATGATTTCATCATAAATCCACTTTTATCAAGACTGATCACTGAACTTAAACTGCATTCTAATCTAAAACAGTCTGATAATCTTTACATTGTTTCCATGCTATACATTGATCAAAATTGAATGTGTTGAGAGAGAAATCATATCCTTAAGGAAAAAATAAAATATAAAAGAGAGCAAAATTACATAATAAGATAGTGGTTTCTTTTTTAAATTAAAGGTAATGTCTTTGGTCTTTGTTTAAACTCCACAATTCTTTCTTTAGAAATAGATGATATTCTCTATCACAGATATGCTAAAATTGTCCCTGATTGTTGCATTGATGAAATGAGCAAGTCCATTAAGATTGATCATCAACCCCATGCTGCTGTTATAGTGTACAATGTTCTGGTTCTGCTCATCTCGCTCAGCATCAGTTCATGTATATCCCCTCAGGCTTCTCTGAATTCCCATCCCTCCTGGTTTCTAACAGAATGATAGCATTCCATCACATACATAAACCACAATTCATTCAGCAATTCCCCAGTTGGTAGAAATTCACTCAATTTCCAATTCTTTACCACCACAAACAGAGCTGCTATGAATATTTTTGTACAAATGATGTTTGCCCTTTTTCATGATTTCTTCAGGGTATAGACCCAGTAGTGGTATTGCTGGATCAAAGGGTATGCGTATTTTTATTGCCCTTTGGAAGTAATTCCAAATTGCTCTCCAGAGAAGTTGTATGAGTTCACAGCTCCACCAACAATGTATTAATGTCTCAGATTTCCCACATCCCTTCCAACATTGATCATTGTCTTTCCTGTCTGAGAGGTGTGAGGTGGTGCCTCAGAGATGCTTTAATTTGCATTTCTCTAATCAGTAATGATTTAGAGCAATTTTTCATATGACTATGGATTGCTTTTATTCCTTCATCTGTAAATTGTCTCTGTATATCCTTTGACCATTTGTCAATTGGGGAATGGATTGTTTTTTTTAATAAATTCAACTCCATTCTCTTTGTCAAAAACAACAGTTGTAAAAATTGTTTCCCAATTTACATTTCTTTTGATCTTAGTTATAGTGGTTTTGTCTGTGCAAAAGCTTTTTAATTTAATGTGATCAAAATTATCTAGTTTTTAAAATGATGTTCTCTATCTCTTCCTTGGTGTTAAACTGCTTCCCTTTCCATAGATCTGGCAGGTAAACTATTCCTTGATCTCCTAGTTTATTCATAATATTGTCTTTTATATCTAAATCTTGTACCCATTTTGACAATATCTTGGTATAGGGTGCATTCTGATGTCTTTTAGATCTTTTAACATTTTTTCACTTGTAGTTTTCATCTATGTTTTTCTCATGGTTCTATTTTCATCACTTGTTTATAATTTTTTTCAATCAAATATGCTAATGGAAAAAAGATATGTGTTAGTGGAGAGAAAGGCAGTCTCAGAGTTGGAAATACTTAGATTCAAGTCTTATCTCTTATGCCTACTTCCTCTGTGCCCCAGAAAATTAATATATAGAGGAGAAGCGGCTTATATAATGGAAAGAGCTTTTACAGTTTATATATATATATATATGTATATATATATATATATGTACATATATATAAAATGGAAAGGACTTACACACCTTGATTTGTAAGGACTGATAGCATCTAAGGAATGAATGTTCACAATGCAACTTTTGCAATAGGTTCTCTGGAGCTGTGTTTTAGCTGGATCCATCCTATGCCTGGCTTCACCTTTCCACTGTGCAATAGCTCTTGGGGATTGTCTGAAGATAATGTTTGTCCTTCATTCTCAAAGAAGACCATGACATCAGGAGATGATGCTATGACAAGTACATGAATTAGATTTGAGTGAGGAGTTACTGTGCAAAGTCATCAGCCTCACTTTATCCTCCAGAATCATCTAGGTCCAGAGACCACATGTGAATAAGGACAACTGGAGATAGTCCTGGATAAGAAGCAACCAGGGTTAAATGACATACCCAAGGTCACACAGTAAGTTGTCAATTGTCTGAGGCCAGATTGGAACTCCCATCTTCCTGACTCCAAGGCCAGTGCTCTGTCCACTCATCACCTAGCTGCCCATTTGCCTGAAGACTAAGAAGAGTGTCACCCATGAACTTCCTCAAATGAGGCTAATTTCATCATGCAAAGAGAAGTTTCTCCAGGTAAATAAAAGGCTATCATTTTTCTTTATGAGTATTAAAAGCAGCTGATCAATCAGTAACATTTAGTAAGTGCAAAGCACAGTATTGGACCCTGAACAAAAGAAGAAGAGGGGAGAAATCAGAATAAAAGATTAAGAGTATACCTAGAACAAATCCTAACCTGTTCAGAGTCTATTCTGCTACTGATGATCCATAAAGTTTTAGAATTAAACACAGAAAGGACCTTAGAGATTATTGAGTCCAAGCCCCCATGTTTTCACTAAGATAACTAAAACCAAGAAAGGAAAGGTGACTTACCCAAGGTCACATGGGTGGTAAGGACTGGGAAGGAAACCAGTGATGATTCTCTATCAGTGCTCTTCCTATCACATTTCTTTCACTGTGAGATCTTACAAAAGTTTTTTACCCTCTCTGAGATTCTACCAGTAAAAAGTAATATTTGAACTAAGTGTTCTTCAAAGGCACTTCTCTGGTCCTTAGGGACTACAGAATGATGCTTCCTCAAATAGGACAGATGTCGTCTAAGCTGTATTGGCACTTAATAATTGTTTGTTTTCTTCTTCTCTGTCCATCTAAAATGGTTTATCAGAGGCTTAACCAGAGGCAAAGGACTGAACCAGCTGCTGCCACAGCTTCCCTACCCATTAATAACTTGAGAGTTCTGACTGCAGAGTGGGAAAATTTGTTGCCTCTGTGATCATTTTCTCGTAGGTTGTCACTGACTTTCCTGCTATGGTATGATAGAGTGGGTCTTATTAACCATGTCACAGGCTCAAAGAAGAAGGTCAAGTTAAAGAAGGAACTAGGACTATTCTGATGAATTTCCCTTCCTGGCTTCAAAGGATCCATATGGACGTGGTTCTTGGGTACATGGGTAGTAGCACCAGTCCCTAAGGTAACAGACACATTGGCTCCAAACCCACCCTCAGCCCAGACAAGGGAATCAGTTTATCAACCAAAGATTTTTTCCTCCTATCTTTGATATACATCCCACTTTTCTTAAGGCAGTTGAAATCCTCTAATGTCAAACTCTGACTTTGCTTTTGTGAGATGAGCAGCTGTAGTAGGAAAGTCATCTGAGTTCTTTCTACTTTATGTCCCTCACTTATAAAATGAAATTAATTATATTAGACTCTCTAAAATGATGGAGTGATATTTCAGAGTTGTGATTGCCCACATCTATTGACAACAAAGGAATGAAATAAAAGTCTGTTTTCATTTCTAGAGCAGGATTAGGAATAGTTCCATCCCCAAAGGCAGCAGTAATGGTCTCAGAGAGAGCAGTCTGTCCAAGAAACTCCATCCAGAACACAATTAGCAGCCATGACTTTATACAGATGTATAGAAAAGGTGGCAAAGTCACTTTGCAATGAAGAAAGGCTCTGACTGATGTCCTTGATCTTTCTTGGTTACTATGTCTAGTACAAAATGCATGTTAAACAACTGAGGTGGATTAGCACATAGCTAACCTATAGCTTCTGCTATAGAGCATTCATTGCACACTCTAGCAATCCAGGATTACATGGTCTCTTTTATTTTTTCTCTCTGTCTCTCTTTGTCTGCCTTTCTCTGACTGTCTTTCTCTGTCTCTATGTCTCTGTGTCTCTCTCTGTCTCTCTGTCTCTCTCTCTCTCTGTCTCTCTCTCTCTCTCTCTCTCTCTCTCTCTCTCTCTCTCTCTCTCTCTCTCTCTCTCTCTCTCTCTCTCTCTCTCTCTCTCTCTCTCTCTCTCTCCATCCCTCCCATCCTTTCTTTCTTCTTCTCATCATGGCAATGGCTTCAGAAATGAAGTTATCAGAACAGTCCAGTGGGAAAAGAGATGGATTGAAATTCACAAGAAACACAGTTTTAAATCCTCTCTTTTTAGCATCTGTGTGACCATGGGCAAATTTCTTACTTCTTTGAGCCTATCATCTTTATTTATAAAAGAAAACTTATGGTACCTTTGTCACAGGGTTAGGAGGTGGGGTTCTAATGACAATTTGTGTGGGCTGCTTTGAAAATATTAATCAACAATATAAATGCAAATTATTATACCTCTAATGGGCAAAATTAGAAAGATTATAGATTGCAGGGAGAGCAGGAGAGAAAGAAAAAGGGAAAGGGGAAGAGAAGGGAAAGAGAAGGGGAGATGGAGAGGGAGAGAGAGAAGGGGAGGAAAAAAGGACAGAAGAGAGGAGAGGAGAGGAGAGGAGAGGAGAGGAGAGGAGAGGAGAGGAGAGGAGAGGAGAGGAGAGGAGAGGAGAGGAGAGGAGAGGAGAGGAATGATATAAAAGCTTAAAAGATGGCAGTTTTTTAAAAATTAAAATTAAGTATTTCCCTATTTCCATCTTATCCTAGTCTAGAATTATGTCTCTTGATTTGGTTCCAGTTTCACCTTCTTCCTTCTCTTCCTATCACAGCATACTCCTATTCTATGCATAGACTTCTGCAAAAATGTTGTCTTTTAGCACATAAGGGATATGAAGGGCTTGTGAGCCACAAGAACCTGTTGTGATAGGATAGGTACTGAGACCACAAACATCTGCTCTTCATTCCAGTCAGATGACACCTCTCTTTTTCTCCCATCCTTCCCTTTTCCCCCTAGAAGCTTCAGGGGACTGCATCCTCTGTTGACTAATTTGAAAGATTATATTTTTCTTTAGAATCTGGAGTCTCTTTGGGATTTGCATTTCCATTGCAAAAGTCTTTTTAAATCCTTGTAACTGCTTTTCCTCTAAGATAAAGGATATTCCCCATTGGATCCTCTTTAATTATTTCTCTAAACAGAAAAAAAAAATGGCTATGTCATCGAAAGCATGAAACGCACCTAAAAAAATATTCTTAAATAAAGACCAATGGAATCAAGGTGTGACATCTCTAAGAAGAGCCAAGTCACAAAAGAGTCAGTCGTGCTGGTGGCCAAGTTAAATAACTCATAATTTTGGATCCCAGAGTCCCTCTGGAGCCTTTGATTGTGGGCTTATGGAAGGCCTGGACAAGCAAGAGGGCCCCAGTTGTGTCTTGTTTAACTTGGCCCTTTGCATCACTAACCCTTTTGCATTTTGGCTCTCCTTGCACATCTCACACCTTTCCACAAATGACCTTTTCACTCTGTGCTTGGCTTTTCTGTTGTAGGTTAAGTGTCTGCTTGCATTCACGTCACTGGGCTCTTGGCCTGAAGAGGATGCTGTGGATGGTGCTCTCCCTGTGTGCTAGGAGACTTGAAGGCACAGATGGTTGTTTGGTCATTCTCTCTGTACCGGGAACATGTAAAAAAAACCATCTTGGCAATTTTGCCAGACATATCTCGTGGTGGGTATTTTGGACCAGCCAGTGTTTTTGTCTATACTGAGCCTCCTGTTTTCTGAGACAATAATAGCCAACAGACTGATAAACAAAGTATTCATTAACATGTAGTGAGTATCCCAAACCATCTTTAAAGTTAATGATGAGGCAACTTTGCCAGTTAATCATGATATTATGGAAGACAAATTTTGAAATGATGCTTATTCCAATGCTACACAGTCAGGTGTGCATGAGAATATTGTGAGTAGACACTGTGCTATACTCCATGGAAAATTAACCAGCAAGATTGTATTTGCTCTAAGAGCTTCTTTTATAACAGAGAAAGATTAAAACAAAAAGGGGAGAAGCAAATGGAATGGGAAGGGAAATACTAGCATGATCCGGAAAGAATAAGGAAAATGGGTCCTGGGCAAGAAAAAAGTGAAAGTTCATCTGTTGGACACCATGATCCCTGGGAAGGGAATTCAAGATTCGGAATAAGAGGGAAATAAAACATGAGAGCTGGAGGACTGGCAGAAGGGTGTGGAGATCACAGTCTCTGAGTGAGAAGGGGTTTCAAAGGCAAGTTATCTAGTCCAACACCTTCATTTTGAAAATGAGGTGGAATTTGAACTCTGACCTTCTTTACTACAGATCCAGTGCTAGCACTGTCTCTAGAAATCCTCACACTATTATCAACAAATCCCCTCATATCCTTAAACTTTACAAATCTACCTCTTATTTTTGAATAGTCCTTATAGCCTTATTCAAATAAAAATTATTCTTCCAACTTCCCTAATTCACAAGCATAGGAGAAAATATTTGCAGACTCTGCTCTTTCTGTAAATTTTACATCATTTCTCTACCAACTTCTCTTCCTCTAGGGCCAGCTCTTTCACCATTTCTCCATCCTTGTTACTATTATCTACCAATCCACATCATTCTCCCTCATTTTCAGTTGCTTTATTGCCTAACCCATTGTATTCTCCACTCCATTCCCTGGAATAGTCTTTGTAAACCTCACTTTTCAAGTTGGCAGTTCCTCTGCCAACATAAATATTCCACTCTATTCCACCCTATTCAAGTCTCATATCCAAATAGGAATATTTATTATCTCTCTGAATTGCATTGCCTCCAAACTCTAAAATTTAATTCTCCATTCACAACCTCTTATCCTTCGATTTTTAAGCCATACTCTCCTATGCATGAAAGCAATTAATTGCAGTTATCATAACCTTTGGTGACTGGACCTATTTCTTTTCTTCTATTTCCCTGTGATGGCATTATTTGTTTCCATGCCCAAGACTGACTCCTAGATTTTTTAAGTTTATGTTTCATCAGTTATTCCTCTAGAATTTCTTCTCCTTCTCCTTCAGTCATTCTCAATCTACAGATTTTCATTTTTGAGTAATATCCATCCAGAGGTAATATCTACCCTCTGGTTTCCCTGTTCTTACAGAGATTTTCTAGTATAAGTTGCCAAAATCAAATTGATTTCACCCACTATAATTTTAAGTTCTAATTTTTATTATGAACTTGATAAACATTTTAAATAATATTTCAATATATAAAACATTCCACTTATAAACAATTCAATATGAAAAACTATATATTTCAATATACAGAAAAGGAGAAAAGAGGGTTGTAAATGAAACTGTGACTATCTATTGCATGAATTTTGGTTTTGTGTCTATTAAAATGAACATGATAGTAACAGAGCCGCCCTGCTGGTCTGCATCCCTTTCTGAACTTCTTTCTTCTCTGTATTTTTAAATGTTTCATTGATACTCACATCTTTATTTTTAATGCATTATCATAGTTTTTCATCAATCCCAGTCCCTCCCCATATACTACATTCCTAAATAGAAATCCTACCTGAGAAAGTTCACAATGTCTTTGAGCCTCAGTTTTTCCTTCTTTTCCCCCTTTTTAAAAATAGTTTTATTGTTTAATTTATGAAATAAAACGAGCTTTTTTCAAATAAATGTTAGACTAGGTGATCCCTTACATCCATTTGAACCCTGACTTTTACACTTAATACCTATGTGACTTCGGGCAGATCACTGAATTTTCTGTACCTCAATTTCCCCATCTATAAAATGAGGGGATTGGAATAAATGACCTCTAACCTCCCTTGCAGGTCTAAGTTTATGATTCTATGATACTTTGGTCACTTTTGCTTTGAACTGACCAATTCTATAAAAAAAGCATAATGGAAGATGTATATAGAAGCTTCAGCATAGGAGAATCATGTGTCCTAAAGGTTTAAGCTATCCACATTGAGACATCTGATTTTGAGTCTTCACTGTCACTTTTCAGAATGGAATTAAAAGGTCCTGGATTTGCAGTGCCAGTTGTATGAGGTCACTCAAATAATATCAGAGAATCATCTGAGGTTTTTGCATTTCTAAGACTTCTATTCTTAGGGATCAAAAGTAGTCTCAATGGCAATAAGCCCAAGTCTTAGTTAATTATATGTAGATAGTTAAAGATTAATTTTAGCCTAGAAATCAGATTGGAGATTTTGGGGGTCAGGAAAAAGAAGAAGGAGAGGAGTTGAGCCAAGAAGGTTCCCATTACATGGTCAGCATCTTGAATGGAAAATCACATGCTATGTCAAGGCTTTTCTCATGGCATACAATATTTCTTCTTCTGGCTGACAGTAGAAGGTGTTGCAAGCAGAAACCTATGAAAATAGCAAGCTAAGCAATGTGAGAAACATCATAGTGCAGAGTAGATGAAAACATACACTTATACTTTGCCTGCTTGATTCCCCCAAAAGAGCTGAGTTGGAGGAAAAGAGAATAAAAGAAAAACTTAGTCAATTATCAGCCACTTTCAGAACTTTCATTGATACTCATGGAGAATCTCTCAGAGTCTCAATACTATTCACACATCCATGGAGCCTAATATGATTCATTTCATCATTGCTAATAGGAATGCTGACCTTTGTTGGAATGAGACCTCATGAGTCTACAGATGGGCTGAGATACAGTGGGAGTGAGTCCTAAATCCTATCTGCTGGTCCCTCTATTAATATTTAACATTTATGTAGCATTTACTAAGTCCCAGTCACTGTGCTGAGCTCTTTACAATTTGATGTGTTTGTATGGATGCTATTATTATCTTCATTTTACAATTGGGGAAACTGAGGCAAGCAGGTTAAGTGACTTGCCCAGGGTAATACTAGTAAGTGTCTGAGTCATATTTGAACTCAAGTTTTCCTAGCTTTAGTCCCAGTGTCACCTAACTGCTTAGTATTAAAAATAAAGATATAAATACTCAAAAAGCAAGGCATGATTACACTATAGACTTAAGAATCATTTTCCTTCCTGAGGTAGGCATAAAGAGCTTAAAAATGGAAATGGAATTTGGTGGGGATTAAGAATGAAGTAGAGTCATTTTCTACACACCTGAATTCTCCTAGAATCCAAATCCCCTCTCTCAAATATGAGGATGGGGGGAAGGCTATTGGCATGTTTTTTGTTTATTTTTGCATTGCATCATGTTTATTCTAAGTATAACCCCTTTATTCCAATGCCTAGGAAACCTTACATTGTATTTAAAGCTTAGACACTAAATTTCTACTGGTTTAAGAAAATTTACTTATCAACTGTTGTTGAGTCCCACTTCTGGACTCCCTCAATATTCCCCAGGTGAACATTGGAGGGACCGAACACAAGGATGACAAGGGAGACAAGTACTCCATCAACATCTCCAAGTGCTCTATTTATTTACCAAAACACCAGAGCTTAAATACCTTTCCAGTCTCTAATCCACTCCCATTCCTGTGGCATTTATTAAGATAAGATTCTGGTACTCAAGGACACCAGGTGATGATAGTTTACAATGCTCCCTTACACAATTGACCCTAACAAACTGTATTTGATAGCAGGCACAATATTTCACATCTATCATCATCCCCTCCTTCCACCCTCCCCCCCCCCAAATAAACAAACCTTCAGTGAAAGGGAGAAGATGAATTTTCTCATATTCTCTGGGGCCAGTTAAACAAGATCACAAACTTAGTTATTCAAAACACACACAATAAGGGTTTTTAAAATTGCTTTCATTTGCATTTTAAACACTTACTTTTGTAGTCATATGTATTGTTTTCATAGGCAGGTAGTTGGCACAGTGGAGTGAATAGGTTGCTGGGCCTGGAATCAGGAAGACCTGAGTTCAGATTTGACTGTTTAATCCTGGGCAAGATACTTAACACTGTTTGCCTCAATTTCCTATAAATTTGTAAAATGAACTAGAAAAGAAAATGACAAAACACTCCAATATCTTTACCAAGAAAACCTGAAAAGTGGTCACAAAGGGTTTACACAACTGAAAAGCAATTTTAAAAACCCAAAAATATTATTTTTCATGTTTTCTCTGCTAGAAATGTAAGTGGGAAGACATATGAATATAGAGTGATTCCATTCATATGCCTTCCCACTTTCATTCCTCAAACTCCTATTATTCATCATTTCTTACAATGTCATAATATTTCATTAAATTTACATACCACAGCTTATTTAATAACTTTCCTACCCACCAATCCATTTTCATTTCTAGTTCTTTGCCACTACAAATTGTGCTGTTCTGGACATTTGTTGTATGTGAGACCTTTCCTTCAGCCTTTAACCTCTTTGGGATCTATGTCTAGCACTGGGACAAGAGAAATTTTAGTCACTTTTTTTTCATAATATCAAATTGTTTTCCAAAATGGATGGGCTGGTTCACAACTCCACCAACAGTAAATGAGTGAAAGTTCTGACTACTTGTGATCCAATTTCCTTTTGACTGTAGTCCAGAATTATGAAAAAGGAATCAAATGTCTAATGGTGTTCCCAAAAAGGGCAGCAGTGAAGTTAAAAACCAGAAAGCATGAACAGGAAGTATCTAAGAGGGAAACAGCATTAGGCTAGGTCATAAAAGATGAGTGTTATGGGCAGTAAAATGAGCTAAGGAGGAAAACATGATGAATGTTTTCTCCGTTTAGCTGAGTAGGCCCTCTTTCACCATACAGTGTGACATTGGGAACCTAGATAGAATTTAGGGCTACTGTAGCAGGATCTTACTCAGGAAATGTGAGGAGGCAATTCTATTGTAGGCAGCCAAATCTGAAGAAAGGACCAGTGCATGCCACCCTCCTCCTCATTCTCCAACACCTTATGAATTTAAGTATGTGGACTCTTCCAGATTTCTACCAAATCCAAAAGAAACAATTTTACTAAAAATAGAAAGGATAGATTTTCTAACTTTAAAAAAAGTCTTTCATTAAAAAAGATTTCTTGACCTTGGAAGGAGATCATGTACGAGAACAGATCTCAGAGAAGATATAACTTCAAGAAAGAGGTCTACTTTTTTTCATAACATGCTCTGCTCATTCCTCTACCTCACCTAGAAAGCACCACTTGGCCACTCTACATTCCATCCTTCCTTTAAGGCCCAGATCAAATGCCACCTCTTTTAGGAAGTCTTCTCTAATGCCTCAATTATCATTGTCTTCCTTCTTTTGGAGGGAGCTATTAAATGTGTCCCATTTGACCCTTATGGTTGGAACCAGGAGTAGTGAGTAGAAGTTGCATATAAGCCACTCTAGGCTTCATGGTAGGAAAATCTTCCAAATAATGCCAGTTGTGTAAATAGAGAATCAGCTGCCTCTGAAGGGGGTCAGTTTCTCTTCTTTAGAAATCTTCATGCTAAAGGTGGATAATCATTTATCAATAATGTTAAAGTGGGGGTTCTTTTCATGTTTGCATTAGACTGGATAGCATTTCAAGTCCCTATCAACTCTCAAATGTGATTCTGAGCTGCTAGTTCCTTAAGCAGCCAACTATCAATCATTGACTTTCATAGATTTTTGCCTTGTTTCCCTAAATGTAACATATATTTTCTTCATTTCAGACATAATGTTAGGAGCTGGGAATAGATTAGGAGGAACTTCTCACTACCATAGTCCAGTTGGCTAAAGGACCTGCTCATAGGCTTTACCAAGCAGGAAAATTAAATTTTCATCTCTAAGCAAGTGATTCTGGGACATATTTGGTCTCTCTGGGGTCTTCTCAGGCTCATTTATTGGATAAGAATATATGGAAAGTACATATTTGGATAAATTCAAAATAATTCAATGAGGAAAATAAGCTTCACAAAGGAAGTGACATCTAAGATCAACTTAAAAGTGACAGGTGTGAAGTGGGAGTTCCAAAAAACTTTTAATACATAAAAAAAGGAAAAAAAGTTTGGTTGGATAAGACACATAGAGATGTAGACTTAGGACCTACCATAGTCTTATTGTATTATGGATAATTAATTTTAAAAATTTCTCACAAAGGTTAGATGTCATTTCTTATCAACATATAATTAATTCCATTTGGATCCATTCTATTTGAACTCAAAAGTGGTCACCTCTAATATTCTTCATGAGATGACAGAAATGCACTAGAAAACAAACATCATCTTCTGTGACCTTATTCTGTTTCTTTTCCTTCCTTCTCCTTCCTTAATTTCCTTTGCAAGAGTGTTATCCTAACCATAGGTTTCCTTCAAAGTCATCTCAAGATCTCTTCACTCTCTCTGCACATTCTCTTTTGCTGATCCCCTTAACTTCCATGAATTTGATCAAATAGCTGAACTTGGAGTCACAGGACCTGAATTCAAATCCTAATTCTTCCACTTATCTGAATAACCTTAGGCAAATCACTTAACCTCTTTTGTCCTCAGTTTCCTCATTTGTAAGGGTTATGTGCCCAATAAAAAAACTGCAAGATGTAATGAAATAATGTGTTCCAAAAAATAAAGAAGCAAAATATGCAACCCAAAATGCCATCCTGCAAATCCTTATAAAAAAGATGCATGATAAATAAAAAAGGAGGCATTTAAAGGATCCTACAAAAAAATGAAACCTGAGCAGACTTTTTTTTTGTTTTTCAAATATTCCAGACAATCTAAATAAAAGAAATGTGTTTTTTAAAGGGGTAACTAGGTGGCATGTCAGAAAGAGTGCTGGGCCTGGAATCAGGAAAATTCATCCTAGCTTCAGCCACTTATTAATCATGTGAATTTGAGAAAGCACTTAATCTTGCTTGCCTCAGTTTCCTCATCTGTAAGAAGAACTGGAGAAGGAAATGGTAAACTACTCCAGTACCTTTTCGGTTACAAAGAATTGGATGTGACTGAAATACTGCTAAACAACAACAAAAATGAATAAGCAGAAAAAAAGGAAAGAATAAAAAGAGAAAGAAGTCTATGGGAATTAAAAACAAAATAACAGAGATCATTGAGAGATTTCTTTCTGAAAATACACAAGGAGAAATTCACTATCATATTAAATGGCAACAAGCCACTATCATATTAGATTTGCATACTCCCAATCCCTTCAAAACTAAATTAACAAAGGAAACAATAATTAAAATAAGGAAATATATAATAATAATACAATCATGGCAGATTTTTAATGTCCCTTTTTTTCCTTTATGGACAACCAAATAGAAAGAAAAACAAAAATGGAAAATATAGAATTGAACAGCTTGCTGGTTCTTTGAAAATACTAATAAATTTATAAACTAAACAAATTTAGTTGAGAGGACAAAATTAAATTAAAAAAAAGAACAAATGAAGTAAAATCACAACAAAAATAAAAGAAACAAAAAGAATTATCAGACCCTGCTATGAACAGATGCATGCTCTTAAAACCAAGAAAACAAAAAAATGGGATATCTTTTAAAATATTCAAAATAATGGAAGATAAATAATTAATATATAATCCAATCTCAGAAAAAGAAATCAAAGATGCCTTAAAGGAACTACCAAAGAAGGAAAAAAACCTGGATCTAATGAATTCACAGGAAATGTCTATCAAACTTTTAAAGAACCATCAGGGCCAATGTTATAAAAATTATTCTCAAAAACTGAAGAAGGAAAAAAGCACTCTACCATATTCCATTTATGAGTCAAATGTAGTCATAAAGTCTAAACCAGGGGGAAGGATAAAGCATAAAAGGAGAAGTTTGGATGAATATTATTAATGAATATATATATATATATATATATAGTCAAACCAGTTATATAAAATTTTATCAAACTATAATAATTCACCCAGGAGGAGATAAGAATTAGCTCTATTTGTTGTTAACATGACAGGTTATTTAGAAGATCCTAGAGAATCAACAAAAATACTAATTCAGACAATTAGTAACTTCAGTAGAATCACAGGCTATGAAACAAACACTCCAAAATCAAAAGTTTTTTTTTCTATATGAGAAGAATAAAATCCAAAAGATAATAATATAAAAGATTCCATTCCTAATAACTGAAAAATGTATAAAATAATTGGGAATCTACCAAAGAACACAAAATACTTGTAGAAATGCAATTGCAGGGGTGGCTAGGTGGCGCAGTGGATAAAGCTCCGACCCTGGAGTCAGGAGTACCTGGGTTCAAATTTGGTCTCAGACACTTAATAATTACCTAGCTGTGTGACCTTGGGCAAGCCACTTAACCCCAATTGCCTTGGAAAAACCTAAAAAAGAAAGAAAGAAATTCAATTGTGAAATGCTTTTTAAAGAAATAAAAAAACAGCTTAGCTTTCTGGAGGAATATTCAATGTTCATTACTGGTCCATGCCAACATAATTAAAATTACAATATTACTATAGTTGACTTATACTTTTAGTATAATACTAAGCAAATTAGAAAAGATCCTTTATAAAATGATAGATAATAACAAAATGAATTTGGAAAAATAAAAGATTTAAGCTACCACAAGAAATAATGAAAAGATTTAGGGGGAAAAGAGGGAATTGCACTTATATATCTCAATCTAGATTATAAAGCAAAGGTCATCAAAACTATCTGGAATTAGATAAAAATAATTGTGGGTAGAACAATGGAATTGAATAGACCAGGAAGAATCAGAAATAATGGAATCAATAAACCATATTTTATAAATTACTTATGAAATAACTTCCATCTGATAAAGTTGCAAAATTGAAATGTGGCAAACTTTAGATTTGGTTTAACACCTTATACCACATTCCATGATGTGTTCTTGTTTTGTATTTTTTTTTTAGGTTTTTGCAAGGCAAATGGGGTTAAGTGGCTTGCCCAAGGCCACACAGCTAGGTCATTATTAAGTGTCTGAGACCGGATTTGAACCCAGGTACTCCTGACTCCAGAGCCAGTGCTTTGTTCACTGACCCACCTAGCCACCCTACTGATGTGTTCTTAATGGATATGTGATCATATTAAAAATAAAAAAGTTATTTAAAAAATCAGATAATATACCTTTTACAATGGATAGAAAAATGTATTCTTAAGCAAAAGGGATAAAGTAATTATAAAAAGTAAAATAGGTAACAAATTACATACACAAAATTTTTTTACTTACACAAAATTAATACATCTAAGAGCAAATAAATCACATAACATCTTCAACAATGTCAAAAGAAAGAAAAACTACAAAAATTAAAAGTGAATATTGCAATATTATAAATAATAAGCATAGTTTGAAAGTAGAGATATGAAAAATATAGGTACTGTCCCATTCACAAATGTTTAACAATCAGTTCTCTGAGGAGGAGGTGGGGGATATATATGAATAACACACTAAAACATAATTTATATAATTAACATTTCCTCCATTATTTTATTGTCTAGATAATCTGAAAACTAGGAAGTTAATTTCTAGGCAGAAGATTTGTAGTATTTGCCTACTTTCAAGCTGTAAAAATTTACAGAGAAAAAGTCCACCCAAGATGAATTTAACACACTCCAGTTCCTACACTTGTTGAATGGGAAGTTCAAGAGTGTGATATGTTGCATTTTTAAAATTTTTAATATATTCACTATATTTTCAATATTCAAATTTTTCAATATATGATGCAATATTGATTTGCTTATTTTTCCTTTTTTTTTAAAAGATAACATTTGTTAAATGGATTGGCTCTCTGGAAGGGGGAGTAATACTGAAGAAAAACTTGGTTCTGTTAAAAAAAATTACTTTATAGTATGAGACTCTTACCCAAAAAAGAGGGAACTGGATACTCTGAAATGAAAACATTTGCTCATTCTCTAAATAATGATGAAAATTGATTTGCAGATACCACAAAGATGGGAGGAATATCTAACATCATTATTTTACAAGAACTTGAATAAAAGTGTTATAACAATGGACAAATCTAATGAGATAATTTTAATAGGATATCTGTGAAGTCATACACTTGGGTTGAACAGATCATCAGCAAATATTCAATATGATGTGGGTAAATTGTCATCAAATAGACACAGACACTCACACATTCATGTTTATTGTAAGTTATAAGATGTAAGTTCCTTTATTTTGAATCAGGACACTAGTGGAACTGGGAAGGATTGAGTTAACTACCATATTTCCACAATATCAACCAGGGCTGTTATGAGCAGAGAAGCTATAGAGGATGGGGAGTTAATTCAGTTTCCAGGCAGAATGATTTGAGAGCCAGCTGTGGACCAGTTGACCAATATAGAATATAAAAACAGTTTTATGACTTTAGTAAAAGAGCTGCAGAGACTACAAGGAAACTGATTTTTAAAACTCTTTTGTTGGCAGCTTTTACCTCCTTTTACTTTTGTGGAGTGGTTTTTGTTTGTTTGTTTGTTTATCTTTTTATCCCTTCATAGATTACCTTTGACCAAGAAGTTGTTGGATGTTTTGTGAAGGTAATTGTTTACCTGAGTCCTCCCACTCTGAATGATCTGATCAGATGAAAGTTATACATGTGCAGTCATGTAAAACATTTCCATATTAATAATTTTGTCCAAGAAGACTCAAAAAAAGGAACTGATTTTGTTTTAAACTTTTGCTTTTGCTCCAAACCTGGAGTCAGGAGGACTTGAGTCCAAATCTGACCTCAGATACTTAAAGATTGCCCAGCTGTGTGATCTTGAGCACGTCACTTAATCCCATTGCCTTAAATAAATAAAATTTAAAAAAAAGAAACTTCTGCTTTTGTTTCGGAATCTTCCATTGGGATTTAAATGTTTGTTGATGGAGTATTCTCCTCATATGACAAAAATATGGGGAGCTTAGTGGATTGCAACTTTAATAGGAGGGGCGCAGTGAATAGAGCACTAGCCCTGGAGTCAGGAGTTGCCTGAGCTCAACTCTGGCCTAAACACTTAATAATGACTTAGCTGTGTGGCCTTGGGCAAGCCACTTAACCCTACTGCCTTGCAAAAACTAAAAAAAAAAAAGCTTAATAGGAGGCATCAGTGTGATGTGGCAGCCTAGAAAGCTAGTAAGTTCTTGGATTGCATTGCGAGGTATAGCAAGTCTGTCCCCTACGTAGGCAACATAAGGGTATTGTTATGTGACTGAAAGAGAAAAATAATCACCTTGTCGAGCCGCTTCAACTCCCTAGTCTTTTTTAAAGGAGAATCAAATCTCTGAGGTCAGAGGCCACCACTAGGATCTCCTCAGAGAGAGCGGTACTGGGTTAGAATTATATCTGTCTAATTCTTTGAATATTATGACTCTAGAGAGGATGGAGTTTTCAGGGTCAAGTTAAACTTCTTACACCTATCTATTAATGGGGGAAAACGTATCCCAAGGTCTATATCCAAGACTGTTTTCTTCCTACCAAATACAAGTTTCACATAGCAAAAAAAGTCCACTTATCTAAGTCAATAACAAGACAAAAATCCAAAAAATTATACATATATATGTATGATTCATATGCACATATATTTCTATATATCTATATACATATGTGTATATATAGGGAAAGTTCTCTGAAGTCTGTAGTATAGTAAGCTGAGTATGAGGGAATGAATCAAGTTTTATATATTGGCCTCTTCGCAGAATCTTTTTTTCTTCAGAAATCTGAAATAAGATTGGCATTATCCATCTTCTCTCTTGAAAATAGAATTCAAAAGACCATAAAGCAATTCAATAAATCAAAGAAAATTAATTGCCCAGATCTCTCTTTTCTTCTGCTGCTGCCAACTTTACCCAATCCTCATGCAGGTGCAGAGTATTCATCTCCACCAGTTAGAAGAGAGTCCCATGGGGGCGGCTAGGTGACGCAATGGATAAAGCACCAGCCCTGGAGTCAGGAGTACCTGGGTTCAAATCCGGTCTCACACACTTAATAATGACCTAGCTGTGTGGCCTTGGGCAAGCCACTTAACCCCATTTGCCTTGGAAAAAACCTAAAAAATATATAAATAAGAGAATCCCATATCAATGGGCACTGGGGGGGTCTGGTCACAGAGACCTGACTTCCAGAAACAAAGAGGTGATGGTCCCTTTGTCTTCTGAACTAATAAGATCATAGTTAGAGTATCACACCCAGCTCTGAAAGTCTCAGTTTAAGAAGAATATTGAAATATTGGAAAATATCCAGAGAAGCATGGCTATAAGTAATGAAAGAGCCTGACTTCATTTATTGCTATATGAAGTTCAAGTGTAGGAATTTTGTATTTAGCCTTGAGAAGAAAAGATTCATGGGAAATAACTGTCTTTGGGTACTGGAAGTTCTACCCTATGGAATCCTTATTCCACAGCAGACTTGTTCTTCAGAGATGTAGCTTCAGAGATGAGAACAAAGAATAAAGGGTGAAAATTAACAGAGGCAAATTTGAGTGCAATGTAAGGAAAAGCATCCTAGTAAAAAGTGTTGTTCAAAAATGGAATGATTTGCTTAAAGAAGTAGAGAACTCTCATTCACTGGAGATTTTCCTTTTTTTCTTTAAATGAAATTTTATTTTCCCCAATTCCACATAAAGACAATTTTTAGTATTGATTTTGCTATTAATTTTGAGTTCCAAATTGTCTCCCTTTCTCCCTCTCCTCCTTCAGACAGTAAGCCATTTGATATAGGTTATACATGTGCAATTATGCAAAATATATTTCCATATTATTTATGTCAAGAAAGAAGATGCAAACAAGAAGAAAAAACATGAAAAATAAAGCAAAAAATGGTATGCTTTGTTTTATATTCAGACTCAGTTCTTTCTCTGGAGGTGGATAACATTTTTGATTGTAAGTCCTTTGGAACTGTCTTGGATCATTATATTGCTGAGAATAGCTAAGTCATTCACAATTGAACATTGTACAGTATTACTGTTCTCCTGGTTTTCTGCTGAGTTCACTTTGCATCAATTCATTTAACTCTTTCGAGATTGTTCTGAGATCAGTCTGCTTGTCATTTCTTATAGAACAATAATATTCCATTGCAATCACATACCACAACTGGTTTGGCCATTCCCAATCGATAGGAATCCCCTCAATTTCCAGTTCTTTGTTCCTAGAAAAAGAGCTACTGCAAATGTTTTTGTACAAGTAGGTCTTTTCATTCTTTTTTTAAAATCTCTTTGGAATACAGGTCCAGTATTGATCTTGCTGAATCAACAGGTATGCATTCAAATGGAATTTTCAAGCAAAAATTAGATGACCACTTCATGGGAATGTTGTAGAGGGAATACTTGCCCAGCTTCAGGTTAGACAAGATGACCTTGGAGGCTCTTCATCTCTGAAATTCTGTAAGTGTTCTCTATCCACTGAAGCTTGTTAGACAGGTCCAGCATAGGCTCACTAAAAGGATGATCTCGAGAGAAACTCTGAGACATCTAGTTCAATTTCCTTATTTTGCAAATGAAATCCAGTCCAAAAAAATGTGACTTATACACTGAAACATAGGCAGCAAGAAATAGAACCAGATTTTCAACCTAGATGTTCTGACTCCAAGTCAACAAACATTTATTAAACATTTTGCTCATTTCAAGAAAATGTGCTAACCATTAGAAATTCAAGCAAAAAAGAAATTTACTTCCCTCAAGGATATTACATTCCAGTGAGATAAGGTAACATATAAAAACAGGTATATAGGGGTAGTGGGAGGAAGGAGAGAAGAAGGTTTCCTTGAAGACATGATAGAAAAAAAGTTCAAAGAATCAGAATTAGAATCCAGAGAGGAATAAAGAGGTGACAGTGGATGCCCTGGACACTTTCCTTAAAATGGAGCTTCTAGGGAAAACATACCAATCAGAGGAAAAGATTAGTGTAGAATGATCTTTTGGATTGTGAAGACTGCAGAAAGAAATCTAGAGAGTGAGGAGTAGAGAATCCAGAGAGGAATACAGATGCATTCTAAATCTAATAGCCTTTCCATTATGATTTATTTTTCAACTTTTTGTTAATCTAGTTTGAGTTAATTAGTTTATCATATAAATGCCAATTAACATTCCATCTTTTAAGGATAACTTTCCTAATCTCTCTTAAATCTAGTGCCTTCTCTCAGTTATTTCCTATTTATTCTGTGTATGAATTGCTTTACATATAGTTGTTTGCATGTGTCTCTTCCACTAGATTGTAAGCTCCTTAAGGACAAGAACTGTTTTGGTCTCTTTTTGTATCCCAAGTACATAGCACAATGATTGGTAGATAATAGATGCTTTATAAAATTTTGATTGAGTGTGAGTGATTGGCTGTACCAATATAAAAGTGATTTTACTGATAGAGGAAGTTCATCCAACTACCATACCTGCCTGTCCTACATCTTTCCAAAAGTTTACCACTGGGATCTGCCCCATGTTTGAGGGCTTCAAGTCATCCATGTGTCATCCCTCATTTTCATCATATGAACATTTTGGCTTGGCATACTTTGCTGATCTCCTTTACTCTTGTTCTTCATTGGTATTCTATATTGGTTTTATGTGATGACCACTTCACAACTATCATGCACCTCTACAGGATCTGAAGTGATCCTGCTTGCTTTTAATTGGCAACAGTAATCGAGGAAGCCTTGCCATACAGCAACACAGGGAAAATATCTGTATTGGAAAAAAACGAGTCTTTGTTGTTCTAGGAAGTTTACAATCAGAGAAAGTATTTCCCAAAAGCAATCTCATCAACTTTGCTCTTCCTGTGTAATTCTAGGCTGAGTTCTTTGTCACAGATATACATGTTTGGACAAGCTCTATAGAAGCTGAAATTTTGATAGAGGATATTTTTAATCCATCTAGTTTTTTCTGTGTAGATGAAAAAGCCAAAAACATCTTTGAATAATTATATATTTCTTCTCAGATATATAATTTCTTGGACTCCGTTATATCAAAACAATAAAACAGGAGCATCTTGGAGGATACAGCTTATCTACAATGAATTCATCATTATCCTGGATTGTGAGCTAAACCTTCTTCAACACAATGGTGCATATACTTTTGTTGTGTTTGTATATTCCTGTTCTCTGCTTCAACCAATGTTTATTATCAGAGGGTCATGGAACAAGATAATTTCTGTTGTTGCATGTTCCAGTGACTCTTGAATGGCTTTCCTGGATGGGTGTAAGAAATCTTGTGGCAGGGGCTGCTAGGTGGCGTAGTGGATAGAGGACTGGCCCTGGAGTCAGGAGTACCTGAATTCAAATCTGACCACAGACACTTAATAATTACCTAGCTGTGTGGCCTTGGGCAGGCCATTTAACCCCATTTGCCTTGCAAAAACTAAAAAAAAAAATCTTGTTGTAAATAAAATAAGGCAGCAACTTGATTGACCAAATCATTTTTTTAATTGACCCACAATTAGCACAATAGGACTTCATATTCTCTATATCTTTCCGATTGGGAATTGCTAAAGATGTGGCCTATTAACAAATACATAATTCAAAAGCCTTCTTAGTCCTTGATAATACTGTCATTAAGGATACCTTCAATTTGTTATGCATAGATGACCCTCATAAAAATTTTATATAAATGATATAATAAGAATAAAAGTCCATAGTTGACATTTTTATAGTAATCTTTTTAAAAAGTTTTGAGATTTTTTTCCCATGCCTTTGGAATTTACTTTATTTAGATTTATGACAAATTCATCCCTCAATATTCTCACAATTTCACTTTTAACATGTTATATATATATATATATATGTACTTGATCCTATCTGCCCTTTCTTCTCATCTCTCTTCCCTTTAGTGACATTTCTACTTTCTGTATTAAAAACTTCAGGAACTATGATGTCAGAGTCTTAGTTCAGTGGTTCCATTATCCTTGAAAGAGAAAATAGTTCACCATAATAATTTTTTAATAAAAGAAATATTTATTTTTTGTAATATTTTTTGCAAATCTTTTCCATTTTTCTCCTCTTTACCTCTTGTCATTCTTGAATATCCTTAGAATGCCTTTTGCTTACTATCTTTGCAAGAGCTTTCTTTAGACTATTTTTATCCTCCACTGCTGTTTTTGTCTTCATTAGATATCATTGATCATA
Organism: Macrotis lagotis; assembly: GCF_037893015.1. Lineage (NCBI taxonomy): Eukaryota > Metazoa > Chordata > Mammalia > Peramelemorphia > Peramelidae > Macrotis > Macrotis lagotis. The sequence goes on from NC_133662.1 coordinate 224,304,272, forward strand.
ATTTTTTGTTGTATTTTAAAGAGTTTACAAATGAGTTTATATTCCAAGGCAATACTATCTTTGGCAGTCATGTCTCTTTTAAGCAAGTAAGTAAAGTGTTTTTTGACTAAAGGTGATGCATGGGATCTTTTGCTTTCTTTGCTGTAGCAATGAATTTAGTTAATAGTCTGTATCAATGTTATTTCTGTTTTCCATTTCCCATTTTTAATAGGTTCTTTAAATAATTCAAGTCTAAGTCTTCTTAATTGTATAACCATATTTTTCTCATTATTATTCTTTCTTCTTGCTTATTATAAATTCTGGTCTTAGCTTTGATTTATTAAAGTTAACAAATGATACAGGAATAACTTCCATGTCTATTAAGAAGTCTTTCCTTGTCTATTATAATGTAACCATTTTCTTTCTTTATAATAATATAATAATGTTAGTGGTTTGGGATGATCCTGGTGTTCATTATTCCCTACTAATTTTTTTCCTTAATAAAACATATATAATGTGGATGGATAAAATTTCTCTATAATCTATATTTTCAATCCACCTCATTTCTTTATCATGAACCAAGATTTCTCCTACAGAACTATCCATTCTCACTTTTTCCCACCTTTGCTCATTAAGTGTCTATATATCTATATACATATGTATATATAGGAAAACTTCTCTGAAGTCTGTATTATAGCAAGCTGAGTATGAGGGCATGAATCAAGTTTTATATATTGGCCTCTTCCCAGACTCTTTTTTTCTTCAGAAATCTGAAATAAGATTGGCATGATCCATCTTCTGTCTTGAAAATAGAATTCAAAAGACCTTAAAGCAATTCAAGAAATCAAAGAAAATTAATTGCCCAGATCTCTCGTTTCTTCTTTCGATTTTATTTAGAAAGTCTTATCAAGGTTTTCATAGAAATTATCTCTCTTTGTCTTGGTTTCCTCATCTGTAAAATAGAAATGATAATAATACTTACCTCCCAGGGTTGTTGTGAGAATCAAATGAAACATTTTACAAAACATTTCACAAACCTTAAAGTGCTATTTAAATGCCAGTTACTATTACTATTACTACTACTACTGTTATTATTATTATCATCATCATCAATGGCTATTAGATTTAGGAAATTGGGATTCAAATTCCAACTTCAATGGATATTGGATTTCTTCAGACTTCTGCTTCTCACACACATCTGGTGTGAGGTGCTGATAGAAGCATAAAAGTAAATAAAATAGTGATGGATGTGAAAGAAAATAATAATATTATTGAGATAATTTGATTAACTAAATATTAATTGTCAAATATTCCAGTTTTCTTATTAAGTGTCTATTGACTGGGAATTATCTTTTCTTGACTTCTATAATTCTCTTCCAGAGATGGCATATTTCTTATGTCACAAGTTCTCCTCATCTCATGCTTCTTGAATTGCATTGCACAAGAAAGACCTAGTTGTCACCAGGGACACATATATTTTTCTATTTAGCCTGCCTTTGAAGTATAAAATAGCCTTCTCCTTCAGAGAGCCACTACCCTTGTAATAATTATCCCAATTGGTGCCAGAATTCCCAACTCAATTATTGACTGTAAAGTTCCCAGTTTTCTGGTATTCCGGTAATCTCCAGTAATCAATAATTTAAAGTATAGGGTGATACATAGTCATTTGGTCTACTAATTCAGGACCTGAAGTTTTTATATATCCCTCTAATAAACCTATAATTGCAAATCTCTCATTTTTTCCCCTGTATCCTGGCTTGAATTCAAGTTTTGATCACTTAGTCAACACAATGGGCAAGCTCATTTGGGAAACTTATTTGGAAAGTTTCTTCAGCTCCAATGGTGAATTGCTAGAAGTGTAACTGCATTTTCCATCCTACCCACTTCAAGGGAAAGAGACTAGACTGTGGTTCTTTTGTCATGGGGAACTCCTGGGTAAGGAAATACCCTCTACCAATTCAAATTACTACCTTTTTTGCAACTTTAGAGTCTCAAAGAGGTTCCTGGAACTCTCTAGAATTCAAAGTTAAGTAACTTGCCCAGGGTCACACAATTAGTAGGTTTAGGAAATGAGACTTAAATTCAGCTCTTTCTGGTTACTAGAAAGAAGCTTTCCAAAGGCCACATAAGGTTAAACATTGGATAAGAAGGCTAAATCATTGTATATAGTTAACATGAGTTATAAGTCAGCTTTGAACTCTTTCTCAACTATTTTTTTTTAATTAGGCAACAGTCTTAAGTGACTTGCCCAAGGTTACATAGCTAGAGGACAGATTTGATCTTAAGTTCTCCTGAGTTCTGGGTCAGTGCTCTATCACTCTGCCACCTACTGCCCCCCAATTGTCCTTTAAGAGATTAGCTGTTGAAGTTCCCCGCTCCCTATTAAAAAAACAAAAACAAAACCCTGCCCCACTGTTTATTGAAAGCTCTGTATTTACCATACCACATTGCCTCTCTCTACAACAAAATCTCTTCTAGTATCCTTTGTTCCTAAAGCAAGACCTTCTATGCTTCTAATCACCAAACAACACCAACATGAATAATTGTCTGAGTTTGAAATCCTTGTCCCTTTTCCCAGGAGGCTTTGACAAAGATATTTTGCTGGGGAACTGTGCAGTCTGAATGCAGACCAAAGTTTGCTATTTTCAGTATATATTATGGAGGTTTTTTCCCCCATCTCATGTTTTTTTTTTTCCCCTTTTTTTGTTTTGATTCTTCTTTCAAAACATGGTTAATATGGAAATAAGTTTAGCATAGTTATACCTATATTAGATTGCTTTTGGAAGGGGGGAGGGAAAAGGGATAGAATGGAGGAAGAAAAATGTGAAAGTCAAAAAACCTTAAGAAAAATGATTGTTGAAAATGATCTTGCGTGTAGTTGGAAAAAAATTAATTAAATTATAATTATATTAAGTATTATTAATGGAAATATGATAATTAATGGTTAATAATAAAATTATAATTAGAAAATTAATTATTTTAAAATTTAAAAAGATATCTCAGTCAGATAACTATGGAGTTTGAATGCAGACCAAAGATTACTGTTTTCAATTTTTAAAATTTATTCCATTTGCTTTATATATTATTTTCCCTCTCATGATTTCTTTCCTTTTTGATTTTATTCTTCTTTCCCAGTGTGATTAAAATGGCAATGTGTTTAATATAGCTATACATGTATAATCTATATTAGATTGCTTTCTATCAGGGAGATGGAAGGAGAGAGAAAAATGTGAAACTCAAAACCTTACCAAAAATAAGTGTTGAAAATGATCTTTGCATGTAATTGGAAAATAATTTAATATAAATATATTAATTATTCATTAGTAATTAATGAATAATTATCAATAAATCATGATTTAAATATTTTTTAAAAATTTAAAATTCTGACTGCAGATCAAAGTTTATTATTTCCAATTTTTAAAATTTGTTTTATATATTGTTTTCTTCCCTCTCATGAGGGAAGGAAAAATGTGAAACAAAGCTTTCCAAAAAAATAATCGTTGAAAACTATCTTCATATGTAGTTGGAAAAAAGAAATGTTAAAAATATTTTAACAATATTTTTAATTTAAAAAAAAATTTAATGAGATCTTGTTTGTGAAACTATGGAGTCCAAATGGAAACCAAAACTTAATATTTTTTAATTTTTAAAATTTGTTTTATGTATTATGCTTTCTTTTCTCTCATTTTTTTTCTTTTTGATTTGATTCTTCTTTCCCAGCATGATAAATATGAAATTATGTTTAGTGCAGTTACAATTGTATAGCACATATTAGATTGCTGAGGGGGGAGAAAAGGAGGGGAGAAGGGAAGTAAGGAGAAAAATGTGAAACTCAAAGATTGTTGAAAATGATCTTTGCATGTGGTTGGCAAAATAATTTAATCAAATTATATTAATAATTAATAATGAGCAATAAAATTATAATTAAACTAATTAGTTTAATTAAATTTTTTAAATTTAAAAATTCTAAAGGAAAAAATATCTTGATCAGGGAACTATGGAGTCTGAATATAGACCAAAGCTTACTACTTGCAAGTTTTTAAAATTTGTTTTATATATTATGCTTTCTTCCCTTTTATATTTTTCTTTTTATTTGATTCTTCTTTTCCAATATGATTAATATGTAGATATGTTTAATATATTTATACATGAATAACCTATATTAGATTGCTTTCTGTTGGGGGAAGGGGAGGGAGAAAATTGTGAAACTCAAAATCTAGCAAAAAAAAAGATTGTTGGATATTATCTTTGTAGTTGGATATAGTTGGGAAAATGATTTAATTAAGTTATATCAATTCATGTTCAATAATTAATGATTAATAAATTATTATTAAAATAATTTCAAAGATGACTTGCTTGGGAACTATGAAGTGTGAATACAGATAGAAGTTTACTATTTTCAGTATTTAAAATCTGTGTTATAAATCATGCTTCTTCCCTCTCATACTTTTTTCTTTTTGATTTGATTCTTCTTTACCAAAATGATTAATATGGAAAGATGTTCAGCATAGTTATACAAGTGTAACTATATTAGATTGCTTTGGGGGGGGGGAAGGGGAGTAGGGAGAAAATGATTAATAAATTATAATTAAAATAATTAAGTAAAATAATTTCAATATTTTTGATTTTAATAATTTTTTAAAAGATCTCTCACTTGTGGAACTATGGAGTCTGAATGCAAATGAAAGCTCATTATTTTCAATTTTCAAAATTTGTTTTATATATTATGTTTTTCCCTCTCATGTCTTCTTTCTTAACATGATTAAGTTCAGCATACTTATACACATAGAACCTATATAAGATTGCTTTCTGTCACAGGGAGGGAAAGGAGAAAGAAAACTATGAAACTCAAAAGTTTACAAAACACAATTGCTGGAAATGATATTTTAATGTAATTGGAGAAATTAAATTATAATTATATTAATAAATAATGGCTAAGAAAATTATAATTATAATAATTAACTTAATGATTTTAATGATTTTTTAAAATTTTAAAAATTTAAAAATAAAAAAATAACTCGCTCAGGGAACTATGGAGTGTGAATGTAGAACACAGCTTATGATTTTTCAATTTTTAAAATGTCTTTATATATTATGTTTTCTCCAGTCTTGTGGTTTTAATTTTCTTCTTGATTTGATTCTTCTTTCTCAACAAGGATATATATTAAAGTTATAGCTGTATGACAGATTGCTTTCCATGGCGGGGGGGGGGAGTGAGAAAAATGTGAAACACAAACTCTTACAGAAAAAAAATGATCATTTAAAAATGATCTTTGCATGTAGTTGGAAAAGTAATTAAATTCAATTGTACTTATATTAATCATTAATTAATGTTTAATAATCAATAATATTGCTAATAATTAATGGAAATTAGTACTGATTAGTGTTGAATTATAAATAATTAAAATATATATTAATTAACTTATCATTTAAATGATTGCTTAAATGATTGTAAAGGAATTTTTAAAAATTAACAAAACAAAAGATCTCTCAAATCAACAGACACACAAGAAACAATTGCAAGGATTTATTTAGCCTCATTTTGTGCTTGGCACTTAGAAACAGTTTCGTGCATAGGGCAAATTTTTATACACCTTTTTCTTCCTACATATTTTACATACCCTTTTTATTGCCCCTTTTTATTCTTCATAATATTGACTTCCCCACTAGGCATATAAATACATTTATCTACAACACCTCAAAACCAAAATCTTAATAAGATCTGTATTCCGTTACTTGGGATAATTGCAATTCCACACCATTTAAATGCTTAGCTTATACCAAGCTGCAATTTTTTTTCATTGTTAAAGGCTATGGGGAGGGGAAGGGGAGAGGGAAGAAATTAAAGAAACTTCAAAATGCAACCATCTATTTGTTTCAAACTGTGCTCTACGGGAAGAGGCAGGATGAGTTTCTCCAAAATTCCACATTCTGAATTTCTGAGAAACTTTACAAATTTTCTATAGCCACTCTTGCATGCAAGGCTCTCTATCCAGGTCAGCTACCTTGGTTCCCTTGGAGCTGACCAGGTTCTCTCTTTGTTGCCCTGATTTCAACAAGATAGGGCTGAATTATCCAACTCATTTCCCACACTTGCATTCCCATTCTCCTTTTCCTTCCCCTACTAAGTAAAGATGCATGTCAAACTTCCTCAAATTGGGGCACTTCTGGATTCTGGAAAAATACCACTGACTCCTGACACCTGTTGGACTGAGATGCAGCCCTTTTCCCATCTGCTTTCCCATCTGGTCAAGAGTACTTGTGTATATAAACGGAATTGGAGTGTCCCAAAGAGGTCTCTTTCTCAATAGAATCATGATGTTGCATCCTGTTGGGGGGTGGGGAATGTCATTTCCTTGGTGAATTAAATTCTCCCACTGTACACACATCCTCATTCTCTTTCTCTTTTCCACTTTTTTCTTTCTTTCTTCCTTTCTTTCTCTCTTTCCAATCCTTTTGCTCTCTCCTATCACATCACTGGTACCATTGAATTTTCAGGATAATAGCCAATCAACTGGAAGGAGTCAAAGTCAGGAAAGCACCTTCCTTCAGAAAATAAAGTCCAATTGTGACTCTGATGTCCATTTACTCCTCATCATTGGGGAGTGGTTTCAGGAGGTCTGGTTCACTCCAGAAACAGGTGGGGTCCTGGGGGTAGGGGGAGCCTTCCCAGACCATGTAGCTTTGTAGAAAGACCGGTATTTGGTGAAGTGCCCACTCTGGGTCTTCCTTCATGAAGAGCTCACCCTAGGTAAGAGTGAGTATTAAGTGTATGCATGTATGTGTGTGTATGTGTGTGTTTATGTATATATATATATATGTATATAGGTATGTATAGGTATGTATATATGTATATTTATATATATATATATCTGCATGTTTCATTGGCTGCTACACTCTAGCCTCTCTCTTATATTAATATAAAATGATTGTCCCATCATTCCAAAGGCCACTTAGAGTTTGAGGTTAGAAACTGGATAGCAAGGCTAAGTCTTTGGATATTTGTGAGCATGAGCCAGGAATTCAGATGTAAGTTCCATCTCGTGTCCTGTGAGAGCTTGGGAGCATCTCTCTGTTGTTGTAGTTATTCCCACCCTACCCCCTTCAGAAGAAGAAAAAAAATGCATTTCATCTGTTCATTGAAAGGCGTTGAGCTCCTGACAATGAGGATGCCTTCATGGAAACAGTGGAGGGTCTTTGGTGATGAGAGGTCCTGTTCTCCATTAAACCATATGCACAGACATCTGGGAGGAGGAAGAGCCTGGGACAGCCCCATATTGCCGGCTGTCACAGGTGTTGGCTGTCTGCTGATTGGCAGAAGAGGGGCTAATCATATGCATGCTGTGTTCCATCCCTGTGGGAAGGTACTGCCTCTCACCAAAGGCCCCATTGGAGGGAGATGAACAGAGTAAAGTGCTTTGGGAAGGGGTCAGTTTCTCTGGACTCGCCGCTAGCCTAGGGGAGGTGGGGAAGTTATAACCATAGAGGTTATAAGGGTTGTGAAGGGAGAAAGCATTGTAAGAGCTCTGCTGCATGTGACTACCTCCAAACACATGCGGGGAAGAGGAACTTGAGGCTGGGTTGCCCGCCTGCATGACATATTGAAACTGGGAGGCTGGGAAAGAGCCCAGTTGACTACCGTAGGCTTCCATCTTGCCATTGCTGGGCAATGAAGGAGGAGTTGGGATTCCTGAGATCAGGGATGGAGTCCTCTGAGGCATGAAGGTTTCTGAGGACTGGCTGGCGGAGGCTGTGCCACTCTGCAGGCGATTGTAGCCACCTTCACTCAGGCCTGGGTAGCTCTGCAAGGCAGCCATGTTGCTCCTGGCACAAGGTGGGTAGTCGGAGAGGTTCAGGTTGCACAGCTGGCTCTCCCGGCAGCCCACGTTGAAAGTGTTGGGGGCCAGGTGAAAGGTGGGAGGAGAACAGGATGGAGACAAGAGATGAGAAGAAGCAGAAGGGGATGGGGTTCCGGTGCTGGAGGTGGTTGGGGAGGTACCTGTGCTGCCCCCTGAAACATAAGAATGGAACACAAACATTGTTTCAATGGGGGGGCTTCATCACAGACCAAGAAGACTTTCAAAAATAATACCCATTCCCATTTCTCAAGTGGAAGAACTATGAGGAACATAAGTCTTTCATTTAACAGACTAGGAGACTGTAGTGCAGAGAGTTGAAGAGACCAATCTACAGCTATAGCATCACAAATCTACAGTTGGAGGGACCCTCAGAGGTCCTCTTGCACTTTGCAAGTAAAGGTTGTGATTTGCCCCCTTGTCCCTCTCTACTTTCTAGCTTTCATTTGTATGTTGTCCTCCCTCACTATATTGGAAGCTCCCTGAAGGCAGAATTTTTCTTTTTTTTTCTTATTTCTATCCCCAGAACCCGGTACAATGTCTAACAAATAGTAAACACTTAATAAATGCTCATTAAATTGAATTGAATTGTCCAAGATCACAGAGCAAATAAGTTTGGAAGCCAAGATTGAAACCCTGGTCTTCCAATTCCACTTCATAAATGTTTATTTAAACGAATTGAATTGCCCAAGATCACAGAGCCTATAAGCTGAAACCAGGACTGAAACTCTGGGTCTTCCCATTACCAGTCTGATACACTTGCCATCAACCCAGAAGCATAACTAGAGATTTTGTGCCTGGAGGAAAGCAGCTTCAAAGGTACTCTAAAAAAATCAACATTTTTATTCAAATTCAGCAGAGAAAAGAACAAATTCTAGCTCTGAGTCCCCTTTAAGAGAGAAATCCTAAGATGCTATTCAGTAGGAGGCAAAAACAGAGATCCTGAGCCTCAGATTCTTTTAGCCTCAGGTCTTCAGATACCACAAGACTGCTACTGGAACCAAGGAGATGGTGCCACCATTCTGGAAAGCAATTTGGAACTATGCTAAAAAATGTCATTCAACCTTGCAGATTCTCTACAAGCATATTACAGCTATATCCCAAGGAAGTTAAAGAGAGAAAGGGATAGCTATGAAAATAATCATTTCAACACTTTTGAGAGAGCAAAGAATTGTGCCAAAGTGGATATCCTTTGGTTGAAGAATGGCTGAACAATGGAATGGAATAGCATTTCACCAAAGAAATGACAAATGTGAAGGCATGGAAATTAAACTTTTTTTTTATTGCCAAAGGGAAGCCCTACAAGAGGAAACTCTTTCAATGTCAATTAATCCCAGCGTAACTGAATTATCAAGTGTGTGGAAGAGAGTAAAGTATAAAGATAGAAAGCTAAGAAGAGTTTGAAATGCCTTTCACAGAAAATTCCCTTGCCCAAGACTGCTGACCTTCTGGGCAGGGTTTGGACTTTCCCAGAGTTGCCAAGACTTATATTTCCCAAAGGGGAATCTTGGAACCCTTTGGGGTCAACCTTAACTTATACTGGGATTCCCAGAATCAGAATTCCTACAGGAGAGGGGAGAGGGATGGGGCAAAAGGAAACTAGAATGGAACAAAAGTAAGTGATGAAGAAAATGGGCAGGGAAATGATGAAAAATTGCTAAAAAAAAAAAAAAAAAAGTCTTGAAGAACCAAAGAAGCAATGTGTTAGATCAAAATGGAAGTCAAATTGGTACAAAAGTCACCTCAGAGAATCTGGCAAACAACAGTTTGGCATAGATCTAATTAGCTGGAAGCTTCTCTCCAAAAGCATGGGGTGAGCTACCTGAGGGGTAAGACCATCTTTTCTTTCCTTGTAGCCCCATTTTATTTCTGTGCCTGACTCCAGAGTAGGTACTTACTAAATGTTAGTTGACTCTCTATTGGCCCAGAAGTGCACATTTGGCTTTTGTTTATAGTATTTGTTATTGTTGTGTCAGAAGTAGAGTTTCAGAGTTGGACTAGAGATATTAGAAGTCAACCAGACACATTCTTTCATTTTATAATTAATGAAAATAGAGGTCAAAAGAAGTCATATGACTTGCCTAAGAAATAGAGCTCATTCCTTGAAAAGTTGGAATAGGAATAGAAGGTTCTTGATTGTCAGATCAGTTCATTTTCTTCTATACTAATTCAAAACCTTTTCATCAAAACAATTCTTAATACAGATTTCCAATCAGTAACTTCCAGACAGGGAAGATTCAGCTATAGGTCAAGCAGGTCTGCACCAACACCATTATGGTATATTTCAGAGACCACCCCCAGAAAATGTTTTAATCTCCCATTTATTGGTTTCTATGTATCGTTTCAGAGTAAAGTTTTCATTTCCATCACTCTGAAAGTTTTCAAAATGTAAATGACCCTCGGGGAGATCACATCTAGATTGAAATTAGCACTAAGAAAATGACCGGGCGGCTAGGTGGCGCAGTGGATAAATTACTGGCCTTGGAGTCAGGAGTACCTGGGTTCAAATCGGGTCTCAGACACTTGATAATGACCTAGCTGTGTGGCCTTGGGCAAGCCACTTAACCCCATTTGCCTTGCAAAAACCTGAGAGAGAGAGAGAGAGAGAGAGAGAGAGAGAGAGAGAGAGAGAAATGACCCATACAAAGTCATTCTGGAGAGCAGATTTTTCCTTGAGTAGGGAAAAGGGAGAGGAAACCACTCTGGCATCTGAGATAGAGGGAAAAGGGACTCAGAAAGGGATGGGTCTCACTTTATCACTTTCACAGTTTTGATCAGGGTCAATCCCATTTGCAGTAACTTAAATGAAATCCAGCGATTAGTCTCCCTGCCTGTGTTGGGCCCAGGTCCCTTTTGAGCAGTTTTCTCTCTATTTCCCACAAATTCTCATGAAAAAGAAACTACACTGAGTTTTGTGAACTTAGGTGAAATAAGTGACGTGACACGGAATGGGGAAATTTGATTCCAGTTGTAGAGAGATTTGTATTTTACAGGGATATTTATGTAGTCTCCTCTCTTTGTGAGTATTGTCCTACTTTCCTGGGGCCCATGGTTACATAGTCCCAGAGGGGACCACCTGTTCAACACTCTGTACCGTCCTGTTCCAAATATGCTCCATCATCCTCAAGTCTTAGGCCTACACCAGGAAGCATGATATGGAAAAGAGAATTTTTTACAACTTTGAAATGGTTTTCTTGGATGGCTCACAGTGGAGGGAATGGTACTGATTTAAAGTGCTAGTCAGCTACATTAAAAAAAATGATGGCGGGTGGGGGTGGGGGATTGGGGTATTAACAAGTTCCAGTGTTCTCTGCAGACCAGATGAGAACTACACAGTAAGAAGGCTTTTAACTGCTCTGGACTTTTAAATAGCCCTAGCTTGAAATGAGGCTTTGTGGCCCTTGGCACTGCGAGAGAAGGTAAGAAATACTGGAAATGGAGTAGCAGAAGTTGGATGTGGGCAAACCTGTCCAGGAAATGGTCAAGTTGCTTCCATACATTTTTCTTTTTAATCATATATTTTTGAAATGTCCAGAGGAAACATTAGTAATTCCTCTCTGTTCAGATTGAGGACTCGGTCTGTCTCGTTTTAATATTTCAGAGACAGAAACCAAGTGGACAAGAAATCAATATCATTTCAAATTCTCAAAATATTTCAAGCATAAAGTAAAATTACAATAGCCAATTTCCCCAAAAGATGCATTGAAGAACAAAAGCAATTAAAGAGGAGAAAGAGCTGTGTGTTATAGTGGATACAGCATTGCCTTTATGATCAGGAAGAACTAGATTTCATTCCCACTAGTGACAAAGTGACAATGTGACCACCCTGGCCAAATTATTTATTTGTTTGTTTGTTTGTTTATGTATTTATTTGTTTATGTATTTATTTGTTCGTTTATTTATTTGTTTGTTTATTTATTTATTATTAGGGTTTTTCAAGGCAATGGGGTTAAGTGGCTTGCCCAAGGCCACACAGCTAGGCAATTATTAAGTGTCTGAGGCCAGATTTGAACCCAGGTACTCCTGACTCCAGGACTGGTGCTTTATCCACTACGCCACCTAGCCACCCCTTAAATTCTTTTTTTTCAAGGCAATGGGTTAAGTGGCTTGCCCAAGGCCACATGCCTGGGTAATTATTAAGTGTCTGAGGCAGGATTTGAACCCAAGTACTCCTGACTCCAAGGCCAGTGCTCTATTCACTGTGCCACCTAGCCGCCCCTCAGCCAAATTATTTAACCATTCAGTTCTGTAAGAGCGCAAGTTGCTGAGAGGTACTGACATGTATTTGAAACAAAAATAATAACTAATATTTATATAACACTTTGTGCTAAGCACCTTACAATTATTGATCTCATTTGATCCTTAGAACAACCCTGCTGATAGGTTCTATTATGATCTCCATTTTACAGAAGAGGAAACAGATAAAGTTGAGTGATTTGCCCAGGGTGACACAGCTACTAAGTGTCTGGAGCCAGACATAAACTCAGGTCTTCCTAACTTCAAGCCTAGTGCTCTGTCCATTAAAACTAGTTACCCCCTAATGGTGGCTGGAGTTCATCACCAGAAACTCCTTACATCAGGGCCATTAAACTCAAATACATATATAAGGATCACACGGTGACTTTGTTTTAAAATATATTATTTAAGTTTTATTATATTTTTATGTATTTTGTTAGTTCCAAATTACATTTTAACCTGATTTGGCAGCCCTTGTGTGTGTTAACCATGTGTTTGACACCTCTGCACTATACCAAGGAATGTATAGATTTAGTTTAATGAAAAGATGGGGGATGAAGGGGGCGACCCATTGTCCCTGGTTAAAAACCATCAATACATGTGCTACCCTGCAAGGACAGAAGTTGACAGTCTATCACTGAAGATAACTTAAACCTTAAACCTGCATGGACAGGAAAGCTTCCCTAAGCTCATTATGAAAAGAGACAGGTCCAACTCTCAGAGAAGAAAAATATCGAAAGACTGGTCTCTAGCTCAACTCTCCCTGCCTCCCAGGTCTCCTGTCTGAATTCTTCCCTCATTTCAGTATGACCTGGCTTCCCTAACTCCCTCTAAATGAGGACTCTCAGACTACCCACAAGAGAGACAGAAGGAAGTCCTTGGAAGGGGTTTCCTTTTGTACAGCAGCAAAGTATTATTAAGAGTTGAGTGATCTCGATGAGGTACTAGGAGCCAAACAAGATCATAGATCTGGAGTTAAAAGGAATCTCAGAATGTTAGCTCCTAAAAGAAATGGTCTCACTGTGGTTCCATGGTGTCAGTAGAGATAGGCATCTTAGTCCACCAGAGCATTGCCTAAATATCTATGAATATCCTATCCAACATAATAGCAGGCCGATGCCAAGGGATATCACAGAATGAAATAGTAATGCTTATTTAGGACCCCTGCTCTTCTGTGCATACATTGACTATGGCATCAGCAGCATATTAATAACTGACACCATAATAATGGTAGGTAATACTAATATAGTACTTTACAAATATTAACCCTTTTTCTTACAACAACCCAGGAGGTAGGAGCCATTATTATTATTCTCATCTTACAGATAAGGAAACTGAGGCTTTGAGGGTTTAAGTGATTTATCCACAGTTCCACAGTTAGTGAGTATCAAGCAGAATTTGAACACAGGTCTTCTTGACTCCACATTCTATGTTCTAGTCTCTGCTCCAACTAACTTGCTATAGGTCTTTAAGTTTTGTATAGCTTGCTTTGTCATCTCTTCTCATATCAATTCTGTGAGAAATAGAATACAATGATATTTTTTCTGCTTTATGGATGAGAGTTGTTTGGAAGGGAAATTTAGAAGAACTCAAATGAGTCCCTACCTTTCCTCTACCATCTCTGTTCCCTAATTTATGGATGAGGAAACATAGTCTGAATAAGACTATGTGATTTGTCTGGGAAGATACTTAATAAGTGTTTGAAGAAAAATTGGTAAAATTCAAACCCAGGTCATCCTGATACCAAATCTATTGCACTACCCACTAGACCACATTCCCCAATATAAACTCCCAAGATTTAAAGCAACAATAAAACTATTCTGGATATCCCCCAAATAAGAATTGTTGTGAGTCCCAAATGGCCTCACAGAAACCTCATATATTAATTCTATTCCTTGGCCAGTCTCAATAAGGCTCTCTGATCTCAGTTTCCTCATCTGTAAAAGGAAAGAGTTGATCTCAGTGATTTCTAAGGTCCTTTCAGTTTTATGTGTAATTCAAAGCACAGTTGAAGAATAATGGGCATATTGGTTTCTAGCATCTTTTTCCTCTGCCTTCTTTTCTTCTTCCTCAGAGATTCTGACCTACTTGGGAAAGGGGAGAGGCAGAGAGAAAATCAGGATATCCTGGAAATTCTACTCCCACTAGATTAGAATCCCCAGGAACCCCAACTAACTCTTCAGCCCCCTTCTGAGTTTCTCTTAATCTTATTTTGACAGCATGCTGAAGTGAGATGAACATTAAAATTCATACATAGTATTAACTTGTTCATATATTCAGGGCTAACAGCCAAGATAATCAAAAGGAATACATTTATAATAGTGATCTTGTAAGAAGACAGTAATCCAGAATAATAAAAGCATCCCACGAAGACAAGCTGAATGTGTCTGTGAAAATCCTAAATGCCAAGCCTGCTGACTTTTGCATCTTTAAATTGATCGCTTCCAGATTGCATTAAGGAAGTTTTCACATAAAGTTCCTTTTTGTTTCTTTTTTTTTTTAATTTTCAGATTTAAAAGCAACAAGGATAAAGGCAGGGAAACTTCATCTGGGTTAGTATGGAATAAATTTCCATAAATTTCTTGATTCCATGGGCTAGATACACCTCCTGTAGAACTTGATGGTATCTGTCCCTGAGAAGTGCTGACTCATTGAATATCCCTGAAAAATCCTTCTTGGTGGTTTATTTAAACAGGTAAAAGGTAAAATGTACTCTGTTTTCTAAAGACCGATTGATTCATTCATTCTCTAAAGGTCAACTGGGAATAACCCTGTAGAAAGATCAGTTGAATGAAGTGGGGATGTTTAGAAGAGAAGGCATTTCGAAGATAAGGAAAACATTATCAATGTCTTAAAGTATTTAAAAGACTCCCATGAGAAAGAGAAATCAAATTTGTTTTCATTGGGCCCAGAAGACATGATCAGGAGAAATTGTTGTAATAGGCAGAAAGGAAGATTTCAAGAAAACTTCCTCTCAATTAGAGTTACCTAAAAGTGGAATGTGTTCCTCAGGAGAGAGTAAGTATTCCATCAATAGAGGTCTTCAAGCAGAAGGACAACCCTTCATGAATGATGTTTTTAATGAGATTCCTACTCAGATTATAATGGACAAGATGGGTTTGGGGGTCCCTTCCAACTCTGAGATAATATCATTCTCTGATTTATTAAGTGCCTATTGTTCCCATGCAGTGATGGAGGCAGAAACTGATTCCAAAAATATTAATAAGCATAATCCTATGTTGCCCAACCAAGAAATTCTATATTTCTCATAGAGTCAATGTGAAATTCTAAACTGCTGATGGGAATTGTGTGGTTTCCTGCCTTGAAAAATGAACTATAAGAACTCTTTCCCTAAATTCAAATACTTAAATGTTTCAGGCTCCTTTTTTAAAAATAAAAACCTTGAATTTATGAGGGCAATACTTAATTACATGTAGATTAGCTGTATTATAGATTCTCTCCCTCCTGCCTATCTACACAGTCTGGAGACCTTCTCCCATTGCCACACAGCTGGTCCTCCCTCCACCCACTGCATTTCTCTGTAGTTTTATTCACCTCATTATTCAATTCCCATCTGCTACCTCATAAAATCACAGCTTTCTCTACTACGGGTTTTATTGCCTCCATTTTCATGCTCTAATATTTGTAGTTATCTAACTGGGATGAGGGAAGAAGAGAAAAAGGAAGTGAATCGCACTCACATCCCTGAGACTATCTTCAACTCCTTGATTAACAAGTCAGGTTAACTACTACCCCCATCATCAATCACCTCATGTCTATCCCTTATGAGAAATGCTTGTCAATCAAGAAAATTATATTTTATAGAAAGTCATGCCATAAAAATAGACAATAAAAGATTATGGTTTGGTTTTTTGACATTTCAGTAAGAAGGCTATGAAATATTATGGGCATAGATTACAGATACTGTGGAAGACATAGAAATTTAGAAATTACAAAACTTCTAAGTAAATTAAATCAATGCAACCAGAATTGAAAGAAAGGAAAAAGAGAATCCTAACTTTATATATCAGTGTTAAAAATCTTGCATCGGGGTGGCTAGGTGGCACAGTGGATAGAGCACTGATCCTGGAGTTCAAATCAGACCTCAGATATTTAATAATTACCTAGCTCTGTGGCCTTGGGCAAGCCACTTAACCCCATTGTCTTGCAAAATCCATAAACTTAAAGAAGTTTAAAGGTACTTGTCAAAGGACATGTTCAAATGTTTTTCAAAAGGGAAGAAAATGCAACTATCAAGAACCATCTTAAAAATTTGTTCAAATAATCAGAGAAATGAAAATCAAAACAGGCAAGATATCACTTTATACCCATCTAAATGTCAGTTTGTAAAAGCAAAATTCAATGGTAGAACTGCAGGAAAAGGGTACACTAATCCTCTATTGGCAGAGCATTAAATTGGTCCTAACAATTCTGGCAAACAGTTTGAAATTATGCAAGAAAATTTACTAAGTTGTACATATCCTGTGACCCAACAATCCCACTACTGGGTTTTATGCTTTGAGGAAGTTAATTACAGCAAGAAAAGACCCATATGCACAAAAGTATTCATAACGGCATTATTTTAATAGCAAAAAGCTGGAAACAAATGTGTTTTCAATGATTGGGAAATAGATGAACAAATTGTGACATATGAATGTAATGGAATAATGGGAATGCCAGATATGAGGATTTCAGGGAAATATGAAAATGCATGAAAAGATGCAGAGCGAACATTGTAAAAAGTCCAATCTCCAAAATGATAACAATGTAAATAAATTAAAATCCAAAAGACAACAAAACTCAGGTCAAAACAATAGATGGTTTGGGTCCCAAATTATGAATCATTAAAGCATATACTACTTCTATCGGTTAACAACTAGCAAACTACAAAAGAAGAAATGATATGCTATCAATTGAAATTACCCTGTAATGTGGTTTTCCTTAGGTTTTCCTTAACTGTTTGTGGAAACTTTGAGAACTTGTTGGGTAATGGATATTTTATTTTAAAAAAGGATCCATAAAAAGCGTTTTTAAAGAAAATTTTGCTTATCCGACAATTATGATTATCTCCAGACTTTTCCTCCATTTCCTTACCATTACCCTAGAGAAAATTCCACCGCAAGGGCCCAATCTCTGAATAGGTGAATCTCTTGCTCAGAATGTCATTTCAGGAGACCTAACCATGCTTACTTCATTCTTGGCTCAACTAACTTTGTAGATGTCTTTGTCACCTCATCAGTGACCTTGCCTCCATCCAGGAACTCCATTAGAATGCAAACCCTTTGAGGGTAGGGATTAGGATTGTTGGCAAGCTCAAGTGAGATATATAATAGATGTAAAGTACTTTGTAAATCTTAAAGCGCTATAGAAATGCCAACCTACTTTAACATCATCATCATCATTATTCTATTCATCACCAGGCCTCCAGTCTGTTGACGACTTCACTTCCTAAGTCTTTTACTGCAATCTTGCTAAGCTCAAGAAATATTTATAGAGCAAAAGAGAGGGTATGCTGGTAATATTTAACAACCAAGCTCTCTGGGGGGAAATACACACATATTTTTAAAGTTAATCTGCATTATTAATAAGTCTTTACATTGAGACAATCAACAAAATAATAAATCAAGCCCTGATTTGCAACATTCCCTATTTCCAACAGGTGAATAATCAGATCGAAAATGTAACAATGCACATAAGGGAGCACTATCTAGTGACTTATATTAATTAATGTCCCCAGTGATTATTAGCACAATATCTGGCATGAGTTCTTAATAAGTGTTTTCTCTATCAATAGGGATTGAAAGGAGACCCTTGAGAGTGTGAGCAGAGAAAGAAGTAAATCAAGGGAAGTGAATTCAATATTCCAGTTCACCAAACAGGCTGGCCAAGCTTGAATTGATAGGAAGGCAGAAATGAGATGAGTGATGTCAAAAATTGGAATGGGCAAACTAAAGAGTTGGGAATAGGTTGCCTTTTTTAGATATGGATTAGAATAGATAGCTTCCGGGATCTCTTCCATCTTTGAGGCTATTGATTTTTTTCTTCCAGGCCACCTCTCTCATTATTTGATCTCTGTCTTCAGCACTCCTATACTTCTATAAACATGACAAAGAGTTCAAAGGAAAAACAGTTCAATCCTAAAAGGATCTATTACATGCCTCCAATCTAAAGGCCTTGTGATAGATACTGGATGTTGTCTGTACCAATGGTTTTGTCAAATAGCAGAGGGTTTGCTGAATAATTTCTTTCTCAGGGCAGCTAGGGGGCGCAGTGGATAGAGCACCGGTCCCTGGAGTCAGGAGTACCTGGGTTCAAATCCGACCTTGGACACTTGATAATTACCTAGCTGTGTGGCCTTGGGCAAGCCATTTAACCCCATTTGCCTTTCAAAAACCTAAAAAAATTTAAAAAAATAAACTGAATAATTTCTTTCTCCTAATAAAACATTTCTTTACTGTAGACCTAGGGCATAGAGAAAACCATCTTAGTAAAGCAGGTAGGAATCAGAATGTATAGAATAACAGGACATTTGAGCTGGAAGGGCAAACTAGAGGACCTGAGTTCAAGTCTAGCTTCATTCACATATTAGCTATATGAACTTGGGCAGGTTTTTTAAATCTGACTGCCTTAGTTTTCTCATTTGTAAAATGGGGGTAACAACTGCAATTACCTCCTGGAGTTGTTACAAAGGTCAAATGAAATGATCTTTGTAAAAGCACTTTGTGAACCATAAAACACTAAAGAAACACTATTAGTAGTAGTAGTAGTAGTAGTAGTAGTAGTAGTAGTATTAGTATTATTAGTATTATTACTCTTCTTTTTATATAAAAGAAACTGAAACTTAGAGGGTTAGGTTTAATCAACTCATCTCCAATTAGATAATGACTGAGGTGAGATAAATGCAAGTACCTTAGTCAACAGTCCAATGCAGTTTCTTCCAGACTACCCCATCTAGGATACCAATTTATTTGAGATATGGACACAAAACATTTGGCCAACTTTTTAAAGAGGAAAAAATATATTTTTGTTTCTCAGTTTTTAAGCTCAAAACTATCTAAGTGGTGAGTGATAAAAATCACCCCTCTATATTTAATGAAGTAAAACCTCTTTGATTCTTCAGATTTTTAACTGAAAATCATTAATAACTATTTCTATTTTATTCAACAATGAATCAGTAAACATTCAAGCTTATATTCTCAGATTTTTCTTTTCCAGAAGACAATCATCCTACTGTCATCAAAATACTTGGGGCCACTGAATTTTAAACATCTATACTGATTTCTATCACTAGAGTCAGATGGTCAGAATTTTTGAGCATCTGTTGTTAATGGAACTGAGGGGAGTAAAACTTTGGTAAGGAGGAATAAGAGCAAAGGAAAGAGAAAAATACAAATTGGGAAATATAGCATGTTAATGGTACTGAGACTGAAAGTCAAAATGATCCTGGGCCATTTGTGGTTCTGGACCAACCAAATGATTCAATAGATTCTTGACTTTTTCCTAAACCTATCATTGAAGCATACATATTGCATAATTTCAAGTTCTTTCTGCATTGCCTTGGTAATAGGTATTTCTGTCCATTCCTGCTTCCATAAGCAATACTAATCCTAACAACCTATGGGGGGAAAAAGGTGAATCTGTTTTCTTCAACACTGGCAAATGAGACTATGTCGGTACTATGGCAGCATCTGGATGAAAAACAAAAAAAAATATATTCCTTATTTTTCCCCTGGAGCATTTCCAAATATTCAGATAATTGGTGCCAGCTAAGAAAAACATCTGGATAATTGAATATTCCTATGTTTATCCAAATATTCAGGACTACATAGATACTGCTTAAAATTCTTTTTTTAATAAAATGAAACTGTTAAGCAACCAATTTGCCATTGATGTTTCCAATAGAAAGCCATTCCTCCTCTTTGCTTCTGGAGAGGCACAAAACAATTCCATACAGAAGAATAGAATCGATTTCCTCTCTTTTATAAGTGACATTTCCCGGACTTACTGGAACCCTTAGGCTTTAGGGAGAACGGATGAGATTGATGCTGATTTTACGTACTTTGTTGAAGTCAAAAAAACTAAGCCACAGAGTTTTTAATCATGAGAATCTGGATCAAGTTCACTCTGAAGTTCAAAAATATATTCCAATTAAACTATTTAATAGATTCTTGGCTTTTCCTATTGTCCCATCCCATTGCCATGTGTATTCAATAATCCCAGGTTCTTTTTTGTTCCCCTGGTAATAAGTGAATTTCAGTGATGACATCATGCTCTAAGAGGTTAGCTTCTTTCAAACCAATATATTTTCTAAGTGACTGTAATAAACCTGAATATTCATAGATTTGAGTGAGTCATTTAACCTCACTATGAGTGTGACAATTGGAAAGGCAAGATGGAAAGGTGTATGGTGAGGGTTGTAGCACATTACCAGTAATAATTTGTACTCAAAAAGTGTAGGAAAAGACATCAGCAAGTATACTTAATGAAAAGGAGGTGAACCTATCCAGCAAGAATGGACAACCTATATACTACATGAATACCCTCAAGGTGCTAAAAGAAATCAAGGAAGACTTCTGACATACTAAGTGCCTCCTTTATAAGGAATTTATAGAAAGAAATAGATGAGAATCACACAAGTAAAGAACCTTCAAGAAAAACTGAAATCCACACTGGAGGAATAAGAAAGCTATAAATCCAAGTTGCGCATTTGGTTGTGTATCATAAGTGTTTCATTAGCTCATGTGTTGAAAAGCTCCATCCCCATTAGTCATTTTATGTTCATTTATATGGTGGAGGATGAATGCAAAGATTTAAGGAAGATAGTATTTGGAGGGAGTGAGAGTGGGAATGGAAATAGTTAAATGATACCAGAAAATCACTCAGTATTCTTTCCCAAGGTTAATATATCACTGCTTTGCCTCGATATATCTACTAAAAATCCTAAAGCAGGCTGCTACTACCTATGCTCTTACTTGGAAAACCACCCTTGAAACAAGAGGAAAGATAAGTTCACAGTCATCTTCCAAAAGCAAATGGAAATAAACTAAACAAACAAAACAAAAATAAAAACCTGACTTCTAGGGAAAAAAAAATCCTACAAATGTGAACTACCTCTCCATCGCTTCTGTGTGGGTTAATCAGAAGTCAGACATTAGAGTGGGCAGCCAGAGCAAGATTTTGTGAATGAATTTAGCTGTCTAAGTAACTGTCATCAAAGATCAAAGTGAGAAGAAAACCTTAATGATTTGATCAAATGGTATTTTGATCAGTGACAAGATCAAATGGTGGGCTCTGGTATAGAGGTGTCAAGTACTCAATCCATAACCCATAGCCCCAGACTGAAACACTACTAAATCAGGCCAAAACTAGATTAAAACATAATTGGAAACTATTTCACAAAATGAAATACAATAACATAGATTCTTGATGTTCAGTCATTTTTTAGTCATCCCCAACCCCATTTGGGATTTTCTTGGCAGAGACACTAGAGTTGTTTGCCATTTACTTCTCTAGCTCATTTGACAGGTGAAAAAACTGAGGTAAAAAAGATTAAGTGACTTGCCCAGGGTCATATAGCTAATAAGTATCTAAGGTCAGATTTAAACTCAGGAAGACAAATTTTCCATGACTCTAGAACCAACACTCTATATACTGAACCACCTAGCTCTCCCAGCATATAAATAATATCACATTCTAAAATTCAGTCAATATATAGCATCTAGGGATCCTTTTGCACAGATGAATGGCTCCCATTTCTTTTTGAGTTGAAACTGTGGATCTAGGCTATGGAGTATAGCAGATAGGAGCTGGAAAAAGAAGAACAAAAAACTGTTTGAAAGGAAAACAGAGAGAGCATATTGGCTAGTTACAACTGAAGTTTCACTTGAAATATGTATAGCTTATATTCAAGAGTTCTTTTGGAAGCTCTCCACATCTTTCCTTGAGAACAATCTCGTTCCAAATAAAACATAAGGTAATAAGCAAGGGAGGTAGAGAGGCTCAGTGGGTTAGAACAGTAGACTTGGAGGGGTAGAGAGTCAATATTTACCTCCACCTAGTCCCTGGGACACAATAAGCAAATGATTTCACCCATCTCTCTATGCTCCAGGACTATCATCTTTAAAAAGACAACTATATTGATAGTGGGCATAATGTTATCAGAAAATCTATAATATCCAGTGTTCTTTTAAATGTTAAGAAGAAAAAGAGGAAAAACGAAGTGACCAAACCTGCCTTAGTGAGAATACTGAGGTAACTTCTGAAGGCCAGAGTCAATGCTACCTAAGAGAATCAGATCTGAGGGGTTGGACCCATCCCCCACCCAGCCAAGTGACGACGGTTCAGTTATTTATGTGGTTCCCAGGTTCTCTTCATTTCATAGCCGTCAGCACAATCCCATGACTCAGCTGGAGGCCAGATGTCCCAACTCAAATTCTGTGCCTCATCCCTCCCCTTCCTCTTCCCCTGTCCCCAGCCAGCGACCATTATCCAGTGGCTTACCTTGCTGTTTCTGCATGGTGGTGAAATCCTCAAAGGTGAGTGTGCGCACAGGTGGTCTCCAGAAAGCATATGTTTCCATAATGGCCTCCAGTCCAGTCCTATGGAATGAGAAGAAAACCAGGTGAAGAAGACATAAATAAAGCCAAGAAATGCATTGAGTTCGACAGAAAGGACAGGTCTAACTTCTCTCACCTGGCGAGCATGGTGCATGCCTCACCACTGAGAGATCACCTCCGCCAGAGTAAATTAGCCTAGAAAAGCACAACGTGCTGATACTATCAGCTCACAGAAACAAAAAGAAAAGGAATTTGCCCAGTTTGAGATTGTCTACAAACCAATCCAAGACCCTGATGATATTTCATTCTAACTTTCTAGGTAGTATCATTCTACAGGTAATATCACCAGCTGGGATAAGTTATTCATGCATTAAACATCTAAATCTTCCAATGACATTGAAACTAAAATTGAATAGCTACCTAATCTCCCCTTTACCTCCCTTTGAAATTCAAAACTTGTAAGAGCTTTCTTCTCCCTGGCATAATGGCTTCCAATCTTACATGACTGTCCCAGGGGGCAAAGAAGGGACCTTTAGAATATCAATGGATTAAAAAAAGACTTAATAGAGGAACATAGACAAGTGATAAAGGCAGAGAAGCTTTGGAAATGGTAGCAATCCCCAGATGACTGGTTCTGCTTTCAACCTAGCCATAAGAGAAGCAAACCTTTTTCCTATGGAGAAGGAGTCAATCATCTCCAACAACGTAGGCAAGCCAACCTGGCAAAGTGGGGTAGACAGAATGCAGCATGTGGTAGGCAGTTCAAACCACCAACACCACCTTGACCACCATCTCCTCTCAGAACCTAATAGAAACAGTACAAGATCTTGAACCCAAGAATCTTGGGAATAGCATTGCTTCTAGCCCAGTGGGCTTAGTCTTCATCCTAGGAAGCAACCCCTATAAAAATACAACCAAACAACTTCTCCTACAGGTGCTACAGGCACAATTTCTGAAGACCCAAGAAAGACAAGTCTTGCCTCCAAATGATTCATAATAAGAAATTGAAGAAGTGGAGCAGCTAGGTGGTAACAGATGATAGAGCACTGGCCCTGGAGTCAGGAGGACTTGAGTTCAAATCCAACACTTAATTGCCTAACTGTATGACCTTGAGCAAGTCACTTAACCCCATTGCCTTAAATAAATTACAAAATTAAAAAAAAATAAATTGAAGAAGCGGTATCACCTAAGGACCAAAGAATTGCCTATACCATTTGTCAGTCACTCAGCAGATGAACATTTTTAAGTCCCTACTATGGGTCAGAGACAGTGCTAAGTAGGGAAAATACAAAGAAAGGTAAAAAAGATAGCCCTGTCCTCAAAATTCTCCACAAGTTTAATGAAGAAGACAACCTACAAACAACTTACACAGAGGTAAACAGGATATACACTCAAATAACTTATACAGAGGTAAACAGGAAGAAGTCAACAAAGGAAAAATACTAGAATGAAGGGAGGACCAGGAAAGTTCTTGAGAAGAGAAACTGTTTCTTTTTGATTTGGGTCTCCAGTGCCTTGTATATCATAAGTGCTTAATAATCTTTCAGTTTATACAAAAACTGTCAATAATGAAGGAAGACCAGGCAAGGAAAGATAAATACTTTAAGGGTGCGCTCAATAGATTTTCCTTTTTCAGCTAGAAAAGGTGATCTTAATCCAATGCCTTCTGGATGTCCCAGGAATCAAATAGACAATCAATCACTAAACAATTATAAGTACCCATTGTGGTGTGTAAGGTGGAAATGACAAGTCAAATAGTCAACTCTGAGGAGTTTGTAGTTTATGGGAAAGAAATAGTTAGAATTTCTATGCCTTGAACTTTTCAAAGCTAAGAAATATGCAAAATAGATACAAGTGAAGGATGGGAGGCACTAACAACTGGGGGGTTTATGAAAGGCCTTTTGAGGATGGTAATGTCTGAGTTAGGTCTTGAAGCATACAGGTCATTCTAGAGGACACAGGTCATTCTAGAGGGAGAATAGCCTCTGCATGGGAGTCAGTCAGGGGAAATGCTTCCAAAGCCAAATAGAGTTCTTCCTAATATTGTCCCAAACCACTAGGGTCAAGGAATCAGGCTGAAATCCAGATGAGTAGTCTTTGGGATCAGATTTTTGGATTTTTCTAACTATAAGAAGATACAGAACACCTTTAGGGACATTTTTTTAGATAATTTGCTTCTTGATCTGGCGGAAATGAGAATCTTTCCATTTTGGAAGAGAGGGCAGGGACACATGTGCATTTATACTCATCCAATTATTTCTTTAAAACATATATGAAAAATGCATTTATTCACAAGTAACTAGATTTTCTAATAGGTAGTCTCCTGCTGAGGCTTCTTCTCTTCAAAAAGGAATTTGGAATTAGGAAGGCAAGTTAAATCTGGAACAAAGTTTCTGATTTAGGGACCAACTCTGATTCTTGGGCAAGGTCTTTGTTGCTTTTCCCCTCTAAACATTATTATCTTCTCAATACCTAACATGAGGTAAGTATTAATAGGCAGCTGGATGGTACATTGGATTGAGCTTTGGACTTGGAATCAGTCAGGCTTATCTTTGTGAATTCAAATCTGGTCTCTGACACCAGTTATGTGACCCTGAGAAAAATCACTTAACCCCATTTGCCTCAGTTTCCTCATCTATAAAATGATCTGGAGAAAAAAATGTCAAATCACTTCATAAGCTTTCCCAAGAATACACAAGTGGGGTCATGAAGAGCTGGACATGACTAAACAAAAACAAAAGGCATTTCATATCTGTTTGTTGAGTTTCGTTGTATATGTTTATTTGTTTATATGTCATATTTATTTATGTTATACCAAAAGTTTGTGGCTATGCCTTTTTATAGAACTAGTTTTTAACATTATTATTAATATTATCATTAATATTTATGGACTGACTGACTGAAAGAAGGTCATCTAGCAGACAGTCCTATATTATGGACTTATTGAGAGCTAACTGTGATGCCTTTTCTTGAAAGCAAAAAGTTTTCTCCTCCCTTCTGAGGTGGAATCTGCACTGTTTGAACTCAGAACATTCCCATCTTCTCCATATGGTTCAATTCCAGGTTTCCTGGTAAAATGGAAAAGAATTTTGGACTTGGAGGTCCCAAAAATCCTAATTGATACTAACTTGTGTGAATGTGGGAAATCATTCCATCTCTCTGAGCTTCAATTTCATCTGGAAAATGGGGAAAAAATGTCTGTGTCTACTTTACAATGTTTGCCGCAATGATCAAAAGAGCTAAGTTATGTAAAGTATTCTGTAAAAATGTAACAGCCAGGTAAGTTTTTGCTATTATTCCAGTTCTGTTCAGCCCTATGCTCCAAGAGAACAAAGCTAGAGATGTGCCACAAGTGCAAATCACTAACTTTTCCAAAGAAAAGGCTTCAGAGTTTTAAAAGTGAAAGTTGAAACTTGTTTTTGCATGTAACCATAGGAAAACTAAATAAAACAAAATAAGAAAGAGGCTTATGTTCAGGATAAGAAGACATCTGGTAGCCCATACTGTATTAAAAATCGAACTGCTTTACAGCAAGGTTGGGTATGGAATAAAGAGGTAGTAAGTCATTTTTAAAGGAAAAAGAAAAGTTTTCAGAATCCCCTTCTTTTCCCTTTTCTTGGATTTCTAACATAGTCATTGGCTCTTTGTTTTAGAAAATATTTTTTCACAGCTACTTTGCTTTATCAGTTAACTTTCTAATGTCATCCCTGGCATCTGACACTTTAAATACACAAGGGCTGGCAAATCCAACTTGCATTTTAAGAAAAGGTTTTGAAAGGGAGGGTATTGCCTAGTGTTTATTAGCTGTTAATCTGTTAAAAGCCGAAACAGAAGACCTCTTCACACAGTCAGTTGATGTTAATTCTGAATACATCGTGTACAGCAAGGAGAGGGGAAAAGAAAGTTGGGCTCAGCCCCAATGGATGGTAAGGCCCAGAAGATTAAGTTCTGGTCCTTCATAGCTTCATTTTGGATCTTTAACTGACTTCTATGACAATTACTTATGTTCCTCCTTGAAGGCATTAGAAGTTCTTTACAAATGGCAGGATCTTTATCTAATCTGCCTCCGTCTCCATTATCATTTAAAAATACACACACACACACACACACCACCACCACCACCACCATCACAAACACTACCACCACCACTACCATGATTCCAGAGAACCATGTTACCCATCTCCTGACAAGGTAGCTTGTAGCTAGTAGCTTCACTGTGCATAAATAGACCTACATTTTGGACATGAACAATATAAGATTTGCTTGAATATACTTGAATATACATATTTATTGTGAGACTTTTTAAAATTGCATTGAATTTTAATTTAACATGTTTTTAATTGAATTGAAAAATAGAATCAAATCAAACACGTTAACAACAACCGAAAATCTAATGCACACACACCAATGATGATAGTAAGATCTGAAACCTAGATACAGAGTAGGATCTTTTAATTCCCTAATACAAGTAGGAAAGATTGTAAGAAGATATTATATTTTACATCAGTAAAAACTAGAGCAGCAGCATAGCAGGATGGATAAAGAACTGATCCAACAGTCCAGAATAACTAGGTGCAAGTCATACACCCAAGCCATGCCCCATTCTGGTTGTATGACCCCTGGAAAGTGAATTCATCAGTGCACCGGGCAACTCCCCAATACTCTGAGTTACAGAGGAAGTATTGAGAGAGAAAATTCTTCAGTAAAGGCTCTCCAGATTGACAAAATCATGGAATGAGGCAAGAACAACCTGACAAAAATGTAAAATGACCTATGCCACCTTAGGCAAGTCACAGTCTCCCAGGTGCTCAGTTTCCTCATCTGCAAAATGAGAGTATTGAACTTGAAGTCCCTTATGGTTCTAGATACCTGCATCTAAGGATAATAAATCTGAATTCCAACCACAGTAAGCAAGACATTTCTGGTAAATGCTCTGACAAGTATATCTAAATAGCTAATTCTGTGGAGGAAAATGATCATCTATCCCAGACTCAAAATAAAGCCAAAAGATGAAATTGGCAAATCACAGTTTGGAATTAGAAAGGGAACTTGGACATCATGTTGTCTGACCTCCCCCACACTGAAGGAATCTCCTGTGCAGCATTTCTCCCAGACAGCCATCCAGCCATTGTTTACTGCACCATTGGACAGCTCTTACTATTAAAAAGCTCTCATTGTGGTCAAGCCAAGATCTCCCTTTTATTCTTTTTTCCTTTCTCAAAGCAACAGTACGTAGGGAAAAGAGTTCATATAATGACTCTGACACAACTTTGCAAGTTATTTCACTGCTTTTAAGCCTCAATTTTCTTATCGATAAAAATAGGAACTAAATCACTTGAACTTCCTATTTCACCAGTCCTTAAGGTGAATTCTTTCATAACCTAAAAGTGCAGCATAAAATAAGCTATAATTTTTATTTTGTTATGAAGCATCAATATCATTTTTACCTTTCAGAATAAACATATAACAGTTCTAATCCCACCTCTCTTCAATTATTTGAAGACTTCTACCATGTATTTCTCTTCTCAAGTCTTCTCTTTTGCAAGTGAAACCCAGGGGGATTTCTCAAACTGTTCCACTCATATTGAGTGGTTTTCAGATGTTTCCTCATTCTGATCTCCCTCTAGTTTCTTTAAAAATGTGACACACCCAGAACTGAATGCAATAATCCAGCTGCAAGTCTGCAAGATTATTGTTGGATCTTTACCTCCAATGACAATAATAGTTAATATTCTGCAAAAATAAAGCCCACCCTTTTATAGATTAGGATGAACAATTCAATTACAAGTTGAGGGGGGGAATATGAGAAGAGACATGCAATGATCTTAAAGTCTTTAGTTAAGTGCCTACTACAAGGCAGGTACTATGGCAAATGCTAGGGATACAAAGAACAAAAAGGCAAAAACAATTCCCCCTCATCAGGGAGTTTATTATCTAACCTCTGCTTTTCTAAATAGTAAAACAGCGAGCAGAATCTTTACTGGCTAGAAAGGGTTGGGTCTAGCCTCTTAGTAATGATAGTATCTGTAATATCAAGGAGCCCTCCCAGGTAGTGCCCTACATAGGACTCTGTATATAGTAAAGTCAAATTAATACAATTTTGTGATTGACTGGCAGACTATCAGATTCTCTCATTACTGAATGCTTGCTAATCATCAACAGCATTAAAAAAAGAGAGAGAACTTTTAATTATAAGCTGGGAGATCAACATTACCATTACTTGTCACCTCTCTGTCTATCATAAAATTTTAGAACACCCTTCCAGGGTGGCTAGGTGGTGCAGTGGATAGAGCACCGGCCCTGGATTCAGGAGTACCTGAGTTCAAATCTGACCTCAGAAACTTAATAATGACCTAGCTGTGTGGCCTTGGGAAAGCCACTTAACTCCATTTGCCTTGCAAAAACCTAAAAAACACCCTTCCCATCGACATCTGAGAAAATTGGGAAAGGATTATACCTCAAAAACCCTAAAAAATATTCCTAGTAGACGTGTCTACTGTGTCTTCATCAAAAAATGTACTTAATATTTAAGAATATAACACTAGAAATGCCAGACTTGATCATAGCCATAGTTTCCCAACCCAGTTTTCTGTCTCTGGGACATTTGTGAAGGGGCATGATTCCTCAAACACTTTAAGGATATACCTTCTATCTCAAGCTTTAATCTGCTCATAGATCTATCATCCAAGAACTTCCCCAAATCCTTTTTGAACTTTTCTGTATTTTTCCTGCTGTGTCATTTCTTTACATTATAAATGCCACATGGTTTTTTATACTCTACCTCTTTTCTGATTCAGACAGACTTCCTTCGTTTTAATGTGTCAGGATCCAGAGACCTCTGCTGTGTTCCCCTATCCACATCATTCATGTTTTCATAAACTTCAAACATATATTCTCCTCAGTCTTTGCTGTTCCCAACTAGATCAGAATCAGAACAGAGCAAGATAATGGGGACTAAAGAGAAGCCCACAGACTTTTATGGGATAGGGGAATTGTTTTTCCATCTGAGTCCCTTTTCTTTGATTCAGGGGTACATGTGAGTTTCAGATCTGTTTCAGTGTTTGCTCTTTGGGGGATACACGTCCTCAACAAAGTATGAACCCCAAATGTGCGTCACCCATTCCAATATTTACTCTAACTGACCTTGACCTTTCTCTTAGGTGACATTGCCATTTCTGCCTTAACACACTCAGTTACTTAGAATAGATGTTCCAGGGCTCAGCCTGGGTTCTGGCTTTTTGATTAGCTCCTCAATAGCCTACTCTCAACTCTATAAAATTTTAGTGCAGAATCATATGTAAAGTGATTCCATTGTCTAAAAAGTGAAAGGGATTGGGGGGGGGGGGGAGAAAACCTTTAAGCTGTCCCAGGTATCTGTGTGCCACTAACACTTTCCACATGCTGAAATACTTTGGGCCTGCTGAATGCTATCAGCCAGGCTTCTACTCAGGAAGACAGTCAAATTGGCAAGTGTCCCCCTTCTCCCTCTCTCCCTTTTGCTTCCCTCTCCTTGAATCAGTGATAGAAAACATCAGTCCAAATCCTCTTTCTTAAGCCCTTCTGCTGTAATCACCACTTGTTCATTGCTTAGTACTCCAGTCCTCTTCACTCTGGATTCTCTAAATTACTCTTGGCTAGGCAAGTAGAAACTTCTTACTGTGTGGGGAGGGAAGGAGAGAGAATAAAGAGAGACATGGGGCCCCTCATTTGCAAACTGGTAATGCCTCAGAATCAACAATTTTGGGAAAACAGCCAGCCTGTAAGGGATTGCCTTCCAACCGACTCATTCCAAAAGAATGGCGGGAGCATCCCTTTGGTGTTCAGTAAACGTTCGATAACTAGAACAATATTCATAATCCCGCCAGGCATCACATTAATGTGCAGCTTCTGCTTTCAATTTGGCTCAGGAATGGGAATTGCCTTATTTTTTTGTTCTATTTACTTTCTCCTTACTCTTTACCATTCAAAGACCTGATTTCATTACTCTACATTGGTCCTTTCCTTTCCTCCACAGTCAATTTCCTGGTGCCACGTTTGATATAGAGAGTATGAGCTAGGGAGAGACAAGGCCATTTTTCATTCCACAAGAAGAGAGGTCAGATGGGAGATAACTTGAGAAAGTCCTCTACCCTTAGCTCCTCCTTCTCTTTCACTGGATAAGGGTTTGGCTTCTGCATCCGGACTGCTGAGACTGTCTTGTCATCTTGGGGATATTCTAAAGAACCACAAACTGACAGAGACCCACAACCTAGCTGGGAAGAATGATGGCATAATGCTTTCCACATGGCAGCCAAGGCAGCCCTGGAGATGGCTTTGAGGGGACAGAACTGCTAGTGCACAATAGACACATGAAGTCAAGAGTTCAAGCTGTCCCTAGCCCAAAGAAAAGGAACTACAATGGACTAATTTCTGACAGTTATAATTTAAGAAAGTATTCTTGCTTCCTTGCAGTCCAACTCATTGCCACTCCTCTGGCTCTGTATTAAATGTTAAGGAAACATTATATTACCTAGGTCTGATCCTCAAATTCTCTCCTCAGAGAACAAAAAAAACATGTCCCTCAAGTCACAGTGGGCCTCATTATCACAGGCTCCAATATGTTAGCCATTACAAAGACATCATCCTGTTAGATGACACCATTACTGGTCAAGAGCCATAGATAACAAAATGATTGCCAATTTTTTTCTGGCAATACAATATGACCAAAAGGACAATAGTGGAAAAGGCTCATGACAGGGTAGAGAGAACAAATAACAAGACTAAAAAACGTATTTTAACATACTCTAAAAGACTATAAGCCAGGAGAAATGATCAATGATTATAAATTAAATATATAGGAGATATTTGACTGGGTGTTGCTAGGGGTCTATTTAAGTCTGGTTACCTAGTACTGTACCTGTAACCATGATTAAGAATAAAAGCAAGGAGAACATTGATTAAATCCATAGGTTGGCCCAAGAGGCAGGCTTTATCCATGCCAGTCACAACAGAAAAATCATGCAAAATCCAAGGAGGCTGGAAATGTTGCAAGGAAAGAATAGAAAGAGGTTCAACGTGGAAAAACATAACTAATGCCTCCTGGGAGAATAAATGAAAATATAGATACTCACTGGGAGGGAGACACTTGGAATAGCACAGCGCTTGAAAGAGAGTTTATGATTGGCCAAATGGATCTCAGCTTGCAAAATGAGTCAACCATCATGTGAGCAATGGATTTAGAGAGGGAATGTGACCTTGGGTTAGGCAAAGTGGGCCCCAATTCCCAGATTTAAGTTCTTTTCTGGGTTTTGTCACTGAATTTTTGTGCAAATTGGGAAATTTCCTCGGGTTATCTGTGTTATCTGTTTTATAATCTGTAAAATGGGGAAAATATTGCTTAAACCCATGGTTCTCTGAAGGATTTAATCAGTTCTATCTCCATCTATCTATATCCCTTGCAAGCATCCCCTCTTCCCCAGTCACACTGTAACTTCTCCCTTTTGGATCCCATCCCCTCTCTCCTACAGAATTACAATAGCCCTCTAAGTGGTTGTCCTACCTCCATTCCCTCCCATAGAAATTCTTCACAATTACCAAAATAAGCTTCCTAATACACTTGTCACTCTTTAACTAGAAACATTTCCATATCTCCCTAGTATTGTCATCAACAATCTTATTCCAACTTACCTTTCTAGCCCCATTTCCTAGCTTTCTCTTTCATAAACTCTACCATCTAGCTAACCTGCCCTGCTTCTCTTCCCCAATATCATTCTGTCCTCTCCCACCTTCCATCTCTATATATGGAGAGATGCTTTAAACGTTACTCTCTTCAACTCAATCTACTGAACTCTTGTCTCTTTCTTAAAGGCTTAGCTCAGGTACCATGGTTATAGAATCATTCCAGTCATGTCAGACTCTTTTGGCCCTCTTGGCAAAGATACTCAAGTGGTTTGCAATTTCCTTCTCCAGTCATTTTATAGATAAGGAACTGGGACAAGCAGGATCAAGTAACTTGCCCAGGATCACACAACTAGTAAATGTATGAGGCAGGATTTGAACTCATTTTCTTGATTCTAAATTTAGTGCTCTATCCCCTGAACCATTTAGCTTCTCAGCTCAGATTCCACCTCCTCCATAAACTATCCCTGATGGTCACCTAAAAGTTTTGGTCCATTCCCCAAATGTCTCCTTGATCCTTAATTATATTACACTTTTTAGTTGAAAATTGGTCTTCCCCTTTTCTCATTCATTTGTAAGCTCCGTGAGTTCAAGGTCCCTGTAATATTTTTCATCTTCTTGTGCTTAGTTTCTAACATGATGCCCTTGATGCAAGAATGTTATTTGTTGAAGTGGCTGTTAAATATTTCAGAACATCTCTGAGTAAATTAGATAAAAGATACTATGGGAAAATAAAATGTGACTATGAGTAGTTTCATTGTTTTAGTCACCTCAAAGGGCTATAGATAACTGATGAAAAAGGGAAAGAACTTGGGTACTTATAAGGAAGAATTCTATTGAAGGGTTTTAACTGAAACCTAACCCAAAACAAATGTTCTTTTTCTAGGATAATAGCTAGCATTTACAAAGCGCTTTAAAGTTTGCAAAGCGCTGACCATATGTTGTCTCTTGGATCCTGACAACAGGCTCCGGAGCTTGTTATGATATTAATGTCTCCAAAGGTCTTAAGCAAAGGTGTCAACTTTGGTTCTGCTATTAATCACTTGTTAGTCACCTCTATTTTTTCCATTTGATAACAGCCCCCACATTGTAGCTTTCCCAGATCTTTCACAACTTTCTTCCTTGCTGCATAATCCATTGTCCATAACACCTGTTATGGTTCCTGAAATTCCACCATTATAGAGTCATTCCTTTAGATTATGTGTGACCCTATTAGGAAGGAAGATTTTCAGAAAGGGAGATAAAAGCACAAAAACAAACATCAAGAGTGGGTCCTATTCTCTAATACTTTAAGGTTTACAAAGTGCTCAACATATATTGTTTGATTTTATACTCACAACATTCCTAGCAACTAATTTCCATTTTACAGATAAAGAAACTAAGGCAATCAAAAGTTAGATGATTTGCCCTAAGTCACATAGCAAGTGTCTCAGGTCTTTCTAACTTTATGTATAGCTCCTATCCACCTAGACCTTTTGATGAAAAAAAAACGCTGCCACAATTCTCTGAAAGCAAACAGAAACATCTGAGAATGCCTAAGATGAGCTGCTCCAACCCTGATGCAACTTGAGACTTGGCCTTTGCGATCTGCAAAGTATAGGTTAAGAATTGTGGGCCTGTTTGCATGAAGTAAAAAGTAGCTTCTTGGTAACAAACTTCTCACTTAATTATACTAGTGCTCTTGATTCTAGAAATGCCACTGGTTCTTCTTATTTTGAGATTTGATAACAATGATTTGATGTATATTGGGGGATTTGGGGAATGGTGCTAATGGTGGAGGAGTCTATGACTCCTAGGAGAGAATTAGAGGTTGGGCATCCTTGATTGGAAGAATAGAAGTTAAAGAGGCATAAAGTGTAATACAAGATCCTCACAGTCTCTAGCACTTCTAAGATAAAGTCACGTATATCCTCAGTCTTCTGATAGAAAAATCAACTTCACCTTTTTCTGTTTGATCCTGAATTGGCTTGGAGATGTTCCCTGAATGTTGTCTAAAAACATATTGACCTAGATGAAGCTGGTGGTAAAATCTGGCAAAAATTAACTAACCCAGGGGCATCTAGGTGATGCAATGGATAGAACACCGGCCCTGGAACCAAGAGGACTTGAGTTCAAATCTGATCTCAGATACTTAATAATGACCTAGCTGTGTGACCTTGGGCGAGTCACTTAACTCCAACCCTACCAAGAACTAAAATTTAAAAAAAAAATCAAATAAAAATAACTAACTCCTTTACCAGGGCAGTCATATTCACATCCAGTGGGGCTAAATTGCTTTCAGGGGGCCTTCTCTTGCCTTCAATTCATGACCTTCAATGTCAGAGCAGTACCTGGCTGGATTCCCCTTTCAGTGAGTTGATAAGGTGGTCAGAGAAGTCTCCTCCTTTAGACTAGTGAGACCTGACACTCAGAGTATTGGTTTTCATTTCAATCTCTGCCCTTCCAATTCAAGAACAAACTTGGCAAACTATCTTTCCCAAGTCCGGGGCTTTTACCTCCCAAGAGTCAATCCACAAAGGGCATTATTCCTCCCTTTATTAATAGCTTTCCAACAACACTTCCCATGTCTACCTATTAAAATCAGAAATGAAGCATTGATGGGCTCATCCTGCCCTCATCATGAAGTCAGACAGAAAGGCAGCATACAAAGAGTCCCTTTCCTTCCCTGATGTATATAAATGAAGAAAGTTTGATAGAAGTTTCATCCCACTTCTAGGCAGCTGTTGTTGGGCCTCCCCTGCCCTCCTGCCTTTGCTCACATCACACCCTTCCTTCCTAAGGCTTGCAGATGCTCCAGAATATGGGATATCCTCTTTTGCCTATAGGAGCCAAGAAGCACACAGAGATCCCCATCATCCATAGCTAGGTCTGCTTTTCAAAGACAAAGTTTCCCAATCTCATTTCAAATGATAATCAATCACAGATTCAGCTCAAAATCATCCTGATAGTCTTCCAAAGGTCTCTGAACCACTCCCCCTCCCCTTCCCTCTTTGTGGCTCTCTCTTCCACTGCCCTATCTTCTTTGCCCCTCTCTCCCCTTTACTTTCTCCCTTCTCTTCCTCTCCTTTTTATTCCCTTCCCCTTTATTTTTTACCCCATTTTTTTCTCTTTCTCTCATCCTTTTCCTCCTCCATGTTTCACCTCCCCTATAAAAGCACTGGGATTGGATGGACAGCATCTGGAGATCATTCAATACCTCTCCAACAACAGCTCTGCTTCCTGTTTCACACTTGCCTCAACTGGAAGCTCAACTCAATCAAATGATTGGAGAATATAACTCAGGAACCTCAGTTGAAAGAAGAAAAGAGTAGCTACCTCATCACTGTATTCCTCTTAGGTTAATATTCTTACTCTACTGCCTCTAAGTCTGTGTGTCTGTCTTGTTACTGTTGTGAATTCTCACAAAGTATGGAGTGTGACTGCATCTCAACATGGTAACCAGCACCAGGTCCTATAAAATTGAACATGCAGTGGATGCTTTCAGATGATGCTGATATTGGGCAGCAGAGGATGATAGGAATTCCCAAATTATCCAGCAACCTCCATAGGACAATCACTAGGGCATTTCAAAATACCAGCCAACACTGGTCATTGGCACAACATTAATTACTATCAAGGGTCTAAGCTGTCTAGAAGCTATTAACTAATAGAAATTTGGAGAGGGATGTTATACAAGTTTGAAAGAAAATATTTTGGGATATTCATATTGCTTCATTTTCACAAATTAAGGAACTAAAATTGCTTATCATTTGCAGATGACATATTAGTAATTGAGTTGTCTATAAATTATGATTATTTCCCATTTTAGGATTGGATTGGATTCAACCCTAATGATCAGGAAAGATGTATGTATGGTTCTCAACTTGGAAGAAAATGAGGTCTTCTTGAATTAATCCACTTGTACTTTTCTCTTGGGATTAAAAGCTGTGAATCATCTATTTGTAGGCAATATTTTATATCAGATTACAACAATTTTATATTTTTTCCCAGTAACAGAAAGAGGAAAGAGGAAAGAAAGCAAATGATTGTTAATTTAAAAACAGTTAATTTAATTTTTAAGAGGAGGATTTTGGATAATTATTCTATCATTTACTAGTTATGTGACCCTGTATAGGTCACTTGTCTTTGTTTTTCTTCTCTGTAAAATAGGGGAAAATGCTTAAACGAATAACATCTCTAGTATGTTGCTAGGGAATGTGCATTGGAAAGTTCTGTATCAATCTGAGCTAGGAATGGATCGCATTAGGCCTACCCAAAGCCCTTCACAGACGAAAAGGAGAGAGTTATGGCAACTCTGAAGAAGGAAAAATTCTTCCCCAACCCCCTCCCACCAAATGAAGAGTCAAAGTCACAGGTGCTTGTGGTTCCATTGTGAAAGGGTCATCCACATCACTGGGAGGCCCGAGGAATACCCCATTACCACCCTGTGGGGATGATAATATTGCTGCAACTGTGGAGGAAAAGTATGATCCCACTAATTAAAGCCCTGGATCTGGGTTTGGTGGACATGAGTTCAAATCCAGTCTTTCTCTTGCTTACTTTCTGTATTACTTTGAGCATATCACTGAACTTCTCTAGACCTCCGTTTCCTCATCTGTAAAATGAAATGTTTGGCTCTTTGAAGTACCTTCCAGCTCTAGCAATATGATCCTGATATATACCCCAGGTTGGTGATTCCTACCAACACTCTTCCCAAACTCCATGGTGACCTCTAAGTTGGGGGGGGGGATAACTACAGAGGAACAGAATGGGAAATGGGAGGAGGGCTACATGAGAATTCAACTTCCCCCAACTAAGCTGTCTTAATGATATTTTCTATAAATAATGACCACAAAATCACAGAATTTATCACTTAAATGGGACCTCAATAGTCATCTACTGGTGTCATGCATCCCTTTTAAGGTTACCTTCCATTGGCTCTATAATTGTGAAAATTAAGAAAATCAAATGGATTCAATATTGTTATTGATTCTATTCTGTATTACTACTGACTTTTTTGTAACTATCAAAGTCATGTTTCATTTATCTCAAAGTTAAGTTTGGAAATACAGGTTTCTTGCAAATCACATTGTCTCTGAGCTAAATTTCAAAGTTCAGATCTTCTACTAGTCACTGTTCTTATTCTTGTGTGGAGCAAATCTGTTATCCTTGAAGGATGCAGTTGAACACCAATGACTCTTGCCTATTATCCAAACTAGTGCAGTCCACCATAGCTTAACTGTCCCTGCAAATGAACTCAAACAATAAGCATTTCTCTTTTTCCTTTTGTTTTTTGGGGGGTTTGGGGGGGGGTTACAAGACAATGGGGTTAAGTAGCTTGTCCAGGTCAACACAGCTAAGTAAGTATTAATTGTCTGAGGCTGGATTTGAACTCAGGTCCTCCTGTCTCCAGGGCAGTTACTCTATCTACTCTGCTGCCTAGCTGCCCCCAGAATGAGCATCTCTTAGCAACATGATGAGAGGAGAAATTCTTGCTAGTACCTCCTTCCTAATCTTCAGTCAGTCGTATTGTTCCTCACATCTATGATGCTTTAGACTTTGTAGTCAATCACAGTGTTCTCCCCATCTATGATGCTGCCTTCTAGTTTTGTCTGCCCTCATTCGGGGTCTTTTGACTTGCTAAGGAATTAAAGATGCCTTCTATTGGTAATTGCTAGCCTTTCTAATAAATTGAACAAGATCAGAACTGTGTGCCTTAGTTTACCTTTCTTTTGGTTGTAACGATGGCTTATGGTGTTCTAACTCGCATATATCTATGTAAATTTGCATAGATGTATGATTGTGAATATTCATTAGAATGTCAACTCCTTCACTTCAGGAATTGTTTTTCACTTTTGTTGGGCAAACTGGCAACCAATTATCAGGCATAATAATATTAATAACTTGCATCACCGTGATGCCTACTAGTCACTGCTCTAAGCACCTTACAAATATTATCTTATTCCCTGGGATATAGGTAATATTATTACCCCCATTTTATAGAGGGATAAACGGAGGCAAACAGAAGTTAAGTGACTTACCTAGGATCCCATTCAGTGTCTGAGGCCAAATATGAACTCAGGTTTTTCTGACTCCAGACCCAACATTCTTTCCACTGTTCTTCCTAGCACTAGCAGGGACTTAGTAAATATTCACTCTTGTAAGACACTGTGCTAAAACCCTGGAAATTTTTTTCAATTAAGTTAATGGGGAAATGACTGTACATCAGAACACAGAAGAAAAATTCATTGGAGATGGAAGATAACCTGAGAGGGGGGCCAGGAAGGCCCTGGAGGAGGTGGATGCTTGAGCTGAATCTTAAAGAAAGCCAAGGATTCCAAACATAAGACACAGAAGGACAATATTCAGGACCTGGGAAGCATCAAGTGCAAACGTGTAGGGAACAGCCGGAGTCAAAGTACAGACAAGGAAAACAGAAGGTCACAGGGGAGGAATAACAAGTAAGCTGGTAGGATTTGGGCCATACAGCCCAGGGAAGGGAGGAGAATATAAGAAGGTTCAAAAGAAAGAAATAGGAGAGGTTGTAAATGGCTTTGAATGACAAATAAAGGACAAATAGAAATTTGATCCTGAAGGTAATAGGGAGCCACTGGAGTTCCTTGCATAAGAGGGTAACATGATCAGAAGCATGTTTTAGAAAAATCATTTTGGCAACTGAATAAAGGGTAAATTGCAGAGGGAGAGGTTTGAAGCAGGCAAACCACTTAAAAGACTATATTAACAATGCAGAGAAAAGGGAGATGATGAGAATTTGAGTAAAATAAGAGGGACATATTCAAGTTATGTAGAGTAGCTATTCTCAAAAGATGATCCTGGTGTCCTTGGTGGTTTCTGAATTTATACAGAATCCATAAGGTCAGAACTGTTTTCACAATAATACTAAGACATTTTTATTTCCAATATGGAAAATATCAATAGATAAATTCTATAGAAACAAAAATTCTTTGGTGTCCTCGATTTTCAAGAAATTAAAAAGATATTGAGACCGAAAGGTTTGAGAGTTACTGCGGTAAAGAAAGAAATCACAAGATTTGACAAAAAAAAAATGAGGGAAGTAAGAAGGAAAGAGGAATCAGAGAAAGAGTCAAGAATGACACTGGGATTTTTAAACTAGGTGACTTCAAGGACGGCTGTCCTTGACAGGAATTGGGAAATTCAGAAGAGGGGAGGGTTTGGTGGAGAAAGATGATGAATTCTTTTTGAGACGTGTTGAGTTTAAAAGGCCTTTGGGACATCCAGTTCAAAATGTCCAACAAATAATTGCTCAGCAGAGAGACAAGGACTGGATAAAAGGATCTGGGAATCATCTGGATAGAAATGATGGTTTGCGCCAATGGGAGCTGATGAGATCACCAAGTTAAGAGCAAATAGAAGGGAAAAAATGAGGAGCACTAAGTACAGAGCCTCAGGGGACACCTACCATTAAAAGAACATAGTAAGCTTGTTAATTGACTGATCTGGTCTAAACCATGTGCTTGAAGACCTTCAATGAGGATGAAGCCACCACCTACAGAAATAGTTCAAGAAGTAAGGGGTGGTTATGATGTATAGGTGGTACAATGTATAGGTGGTACAGTATATAGAGTGCCAGACCTGGACTCTTCTTCCTGAGTTCAGATCTAGCCTCAGACACTTATTAGCTATATGACCCTGGGGCAAGTCACTTCACCCTGTTTGCCTCAGTTAAATAACAAACTGCTCCTATCTTTGCCAAGAAAATCCCAAAAGGAGTCACAAAGAGTCAGGCATGTGTGAAAAATGGCTAAAAAGCAATGGTTAGAAAATTTATGTTATGATGCTAATATTACATTGAGACTCCTTGGATATCTGTCCATAAAGCAAATAACAAGATGCTTTGAGATTTGCAATCAATCAAACATTTTTAAGAGTCTACTCTGTATTGGCACTTTGTGTGTATTTTATTTCCTCTAATGACCCATGAGGTAGATATAAAGGGTATTTCTATTTTTAAATAATGATGAGGAAAGCTGAGTCCAAGGTTGGGAGATATCAGAGGAAGGATTCAGACTCAGGTTTCACTAGACCCCAAATACATGATATGCTTCTATCTTCTGCTTCTTTATGCCCACTAGCTACCCCATAACCACAAACATTAAAGGGATAAAGTCGATAGAACTCTAGCTTATTGATTTCTTAATCATTTATTTTGATGATAGATGAGAGTGAGAAGTCTTAAGAACTGTAAAGCTGGGTGGGGAACATTCTTCCTTTTTTTTTTTTCTCCCCTGCACAGGCCCTGACTAAGGCTTGGTCCTTCCCCTTTTGAGGCCCTCTGGGTTGTATTGGGATGGATAGTACTTGACAAACCTGAACATGTTTTAGTTTGGGGTTTGGCAATTTCTGGGTCTCCAAAGTATTTCACAAATGTTTTGAGTTCAGTAAAACCAAAAGACATTGGCCAAGCACCTTCCACCCTAATGTTTAAGCCCATGTGTTTTTAAGAGAAATTTAATCCGTATGTTTCTGGTACATTTATATGTAACTCATCAAATATTCTTTTGTACAAACTGCTTAATGTTCAAGATGCCTTGGGAGATTCTTAAATTTTTTTAAAAGACATTCTGTTAATAATAAGAAACTGTTTGATAGGTGGGGCCCAGGAACCAAACTGGTCACTAGAGTATGGGTAACTGGGTATCTGGCCCTCACTCACTGAGGGTTTGTTTTATTTTTTAAAGTTTTTATTATTTTGTGACAAAATCAGTAGATGTAATAAAGACAGTCTCCAAATAGTGCAATATAAAGGTTAAAGAGTCAACCTCAGAGCCCAAAAGGCCTAGGTTCAAATCCTGCCTCAACCATATATATTGGCCATTTGGCAGAGGACATTTCACTTAAATGCTCATTGATTGATGCACCTCTCCAAGATTATATCATAAAATGCAGAAAATGATTGTAATGTTTGGAACAGAAACCTTTAAGAATATTTAAAAACAAAGTCCATGACCTATGGTTAGAAAAGAGTTGAACCTCATAGTTTCTTAGATCTATTTTGGACAGGAGGGAGAGTGGAGGATGGGGATGGAAAGGAGCATCACATTACATTATATGAGGATGGTTGGGGTAAAAGGAAGAATTGCATCATCTAGTTAACTGAGTCTGAGAAACTGGAAGAGATTGGCGGCTGGAAAATGGCACATGAAATGATGTTGTGTGGTCTTCAGAGATCAAGGTGAAGAGCCCTAGAGACATTTTGAATGACATCATCACGCAGTTCCTTTTCCATGGAGGCTTGGACAAGAAACATCACTAAGTTGTTTTGGGGTGTGTTTTGGCCTACTAGGGGTTCTGGGAGGAGACACAGAAGTTTCCGGGTGCTTATAATGGGGCATAAGTGTGTACAAAGTTCCCCAATTCTATTAGAGACTCAAACAAAGAGAAACTGATAACAATTGTGCAATCTTAGCTCTGCAATAACTGAAGAGAGCTGAAACAACCAGGAAGATCCAAGGAAGGAAACAAGAACTGCTTGGAACAAGTATTCTAAATCTTATCTCTTCATCTAAGGTGGCTCCTCACCCAACCTGTGGAAATACAGATGGATTCAAAAGATAAATTGGGGACAGGAAGGTAGAGTAGTGGGCTGATGATTTGCTTTACAGATCATAAAATTAGGGACTTCAGAGATCTATTTCAGAGCTTCTTCACCATTTTTATATTGTAGACAGGATGTTGAAACTCAAGGGGCCTTTCTGAAAACATCTTTAAAACCCATAAATTTAAAAAATGAATTACAAAGAAGAACAATTACTGAAATAAAGCTATCAAAATATTTTTAGGGATAGCTAGGTTGCACAGTAGGTAGAGCACTGGCCCTGAAGTCAGGAATACCTGAGTTCAAGTCCAACCTCAGACAATGATTACCTAGCTGTGTGGCCCTTGGGAAAGCCACTTAACCCCATTTGTCTTGCAAAAACCTAAAAAAAATTTTTTTTTAGATTTTTAGGGCAGCGAGGTGGTACTGTGGATAGAGTACTGGCCCTGGAGTCAGGAGCCTGAGTTCAAATCTGGCCTCAGACACTTAATAATGACCTGGCTGTGTGACCTTTGGCAAGTCACTTAACCCCATTGCCTTGCCAAAAAACAAATAACTAAAAAGAAGATTTTTAAAGCTCACTGACCCCAGGTTAAAAACCCCTTTTAAAAAAGGAGGCAAAATGCATTGTTAAATGAAGTTTTCCTAACTGATAATCTCCTAGACTGATGAGATCCCAGGTTCAGTCCCTTAGCTTTGGGCACTCATTTTCCTCATCTGCAAAATAAAATGAATGCTATCTTCTTTCTATCTAGCTCATAAATAAGTGTGACTTCCCAAGTCCTTTGTGTTTTCTAAGGGGACTGTCACATGGCTATTACAATTACAAACAGGAGCTGTGTCTCAAAGAGTTTATTTTCAGTTGAGTACTCAGAGCAGTGGATGCTTGAGTGGTTTCTAAGTATAGAAGTTCATTCTTGCCCAGTCATTGACACTGATGACTATCTGGGAGTATCCTGTGACTTTGGACTCATTTTACCTGCAGTCTTCCCTGATAAGTAAAGTTTGCCCAGCTCTCCTTCCTGTTCTGGGACAACTCTGGTTTCCTACTCAAGTAAACTAAGAAAGGGTGCTAAGAATTCAGAGAGTGCTAAACCAGTATTCCATGTTGTAAGAAAGTAATAGAATCACTGGAACAGGTCCAAAAAAGTGTTTGGAATACTTAAATTAAGAAAAAATTGTTCACTTCATCTGAAGAAAGGTTAAGAATTATAAGGAGAGGATTTGAGAGAAATCTGGGAAGACTTGTATGAACTGATACAGAGTGAGGTAAGCAGAACCAGGAGAACAAGTTAGACAATAACAATGCTATTGCAAAGACAGACAATTTGAAAGACTTAAGAATTCTGATCAATGTTATATTCTACTAATTATAATCACCACTAAACAAAAAAAACCCTAAAATTAAAATTCACTCTCATTAGTAACTGATCACCACCTAATTAGCTCTAAAAGGTTAAATCACTGACAAGTATGTCTGCATCTAGAATGAAGTGTAGGACTGAAAAACTGGCTATCTGACATATTTAGGCTACAAAAACAAAGAAATCTTTTTCTACACTTGGAGGTTTAATGGTCACTTCTCCAACTATCTAATTTTTTTGTGGGGATTTCTCACATGAACGTTTTAACATACAAGGAAAATCAGAA
The DNA here is from genome assembly GCF_037893015.1 of Macrotis lagotis. Classification (NCBI taxonomy): domain Eukaryota; kingdom Metazoa; phylum Chordata; class Mammalia; order Peramelemorphia; family Peramelidae; genus Macrotis; species Macrotis lagotis. Next base: position 224,347,762 of record NC_133662.1, read on the forward strand.
AAGATGATTGTAAATATGAAGTTTGGTCATGTATAAATTTAAGTTATATTCCAGTTAAACTTCCTTCTCGATTCTGTATATTTTTTCACTGATTACTTGATGCTACTTTTTTTTCTTTTTTATGACCCCAGTCTCACTTCTTAATCCCTCCCCCCATCTCCCAGCCAGCTTCAACTTTCTACCTTAATTTTTCTTTATTATATGATGTATCTGTGTTTTCTAAAACAGATGGCCCCTGACAAATCCAGAATCACAAGAGGCAGGTGAGAGTGAAGGAGAAAGAGATTTCATGGAATCCACTTTCCCAATTTTTCTTACCTGTTTCTCCCAGAATCCCTGAAGCCTTTAGCAAAAGGGTTTCGATCAATTTTTAATCTGGTGATCTGCAGAACATAAAAAAACAAATTAATACTTTTAATGTAGACATATTTTCCAATTGTTCCTTTTAAACATCACCCTTAGTTTCATAGTTCACATCACATTCAGGTTTTATTCCAAAATAAAAGATTAGAAATCAGTCATACTTTTACCTATACCAAGAGATCATATATGCAAGTACAGAGTGAAACCTGATTAAATCCTGCAACAAGAGTTCCCTGAACCATGGACCCATGGGACTGGGGATCTGCTGTTCCCATAAGAATCAAAGAACCCACTTTGAAATCCTGCCTTTGCCACTTAGAAGCTGTATGACTTCAAGCAAATCGCTTAAGCTCTCTCTGCCTCCTCCCCCACTTCTCATGGCAGCCTACATAAGGCAAACTGGACCCAACCAGATCTAAAAGGGAAGTCCATTTTCCCAGTTTTCCCAAATTCCCTACCTTATCCTAGCTTCACTGACAGTCTCTAGGGCCTAGATTGCCAAAGTTTGACCAATAAATCCCATATGAATTCCAGTGTTTCCATTTTCAGCCATGGCTATGAGAGGCATTCTGATACTCATGTGTCTGGACCAGATGTTAATGACTCATTATAGGCAAACCCTTCAGGACCTGAGGGTTGGGGTGGGGAGTCAAGGCAAAGAGGGGGAAGCACTCTGAATTTACTGTAATTCTAGAAATGAGGGAATAACATCACTTAAACTTTTTTTAATATTCTGCAAATTGTAGGACTTATCACAAGGACAGCTCATATTGTTTCCTGTGTTGCAAATCCCCAAAGCTCTCCTCATCTCCTCTTCCGACCCACTTCCCCACAGTGGAATTTCCCAAAGACACAGTCTTAAAAAGTCTTTAAAAGGCAACATGAGATCCTGACAACCAGACTCTAACATGAAAGAACCATACTAGCTTTAAGGTGACTTTTTTTTCCCTGAAACACTCCTTGCTGCAGTATCACATGCTAATAACATGGCGCTAATAATGTAGTGAAAGAAAGCAATTCTGCCTCTGTTTTATTGGAGCAGATCAGGAGCCTAAAAGTTTGGTTTGCTAAATCCCACTGTCTGCCACATGAAGACTTCAGTGAATTTCAAGAATGTCATTGCTTTTCTGTTCTTAACTTAAAATCAGCTCTTTCCTCCTCCATAATCCTCAGTAATAAACTACACACCATATTTTCTTTTCAAGTGGAGGTTATAATCGTTCATTCTTCCTTTCAAGTCAGCTTATGCCGTCAAACCCATTTATGAGAGGACTTTCTGATATATTATTGGGCTGCCATACTGCTGAGGTTCTCTATGCCTCTAAGGACATTGTATATCATGGCTTCTGGAGAGCTAGCTAAGGGTTACCTACATTCCAGGGGCTTGCTAACAGCCCTAAGGGTGTAGGCATACAAGGTTTAAGAGCCAGCAATCATTAAATGATGCAATAACTAGATTCTTCCACTTATCCAAGGCCTTCATCTACAAAATCAAAGAACTTGACAAAGAGTTGGCCAATTTACAAGATGCATTTCACTCTTGAAACAGCTGAAGTTTCCTATGGGCAACTCATGGCAAAATGGACTGAGAATCAGGAGGACTTGAGTTTAAATTTTACCTTGGAAATTTATAAGTTATGTGACCTTGGACATGTCACTTAATTCAATATATGTCTCTTTGTTTACAATGCTGGAATAATAATAGCACCTTCACAGGATAGTTGGGACAAGCAAAGAAGATTCTATACATATATATATATATATATATATATATATATATCCATATATCCATATATCAATATGTATTTAGGTAGATATATATGTAGATATATATTTATGTATGTATGTAGGTAGACATATATACATATCTGTGCATATATAGCTGTATATATATATATATACTCAAAGAGATGCACTGTGCAAACCTTAAAGAGACTAATAATAAAATAGAAAAAGTGCCTTACAATAGTAATAATAGAAATAATAATAAAAGATAGCCTTTATGTTATTTCAAAATTTGCAACATGAATTATTTATATATATATTGACTCATTTGAAAAATGAAATTTTTATTTATGTAAATGGGAAGTTCTCTCCCCCCACCCCGAAGTTACCAGATCCATCAGCGATGGAATTGATTAATAATGATGATTAATTATGTTGATTAATAAATTTACAAAGTTAGCTCTACTATCTATGATCATTTTATGCAGGGATGCAAAAATAATCAACAGTTCCTTGCCTCTTAGGACCATCACAATCTCAGGGAAATGGAATCAATCAAATGGCAACCCAAAAGTGCCACTGGACTCTGCCATGAATGTTGAGGTAATGGAATGACCTTACATGTCTTTCCAAGCAGAACCTGGGCCCCAGATGTACTGCCTAATCAGACTGATCTTACAGAAGTTTTGCTCAAGCTTCATTCCATGAAAAATGGGAATTTATAGAAGCAACTAACTAAATTTCCATTACCTGAGCCTCCTCCATCTAATGTTAACTGAGGTACCCTATGATATTGGTATAGCTACTATTCATTTAAATTTGAAGCCTAGGAATAAGACGTGAATCACCCAGCATGGTGCAAATGCTATCAGTCATATCTAAGTAGGAAATGGAAATAAGAAACATCAGAGTTTGATTTTCACAACACCAAAGCTCAGAGGTACTTTCCTCAATCAAAAGTCTCTTAGTTTTCTTTCTTTCTTCTTATGGCTAGCAATGTTTTTGAAGGTTTCTTCTGAGGGATCAGAAAGTAATTTTGCATTGATGTGTTTGAAAATTTGGAATAAAATTATCTGAATAGTTTAGGATATAAATGAGCAACTCAAAAATCCTTTTGGACTTGCGTAGGAGCAGCCCAGACTGAGGTTTCAAATTTACATGTAAATAATTCTCATTGAAAAATAGAACTGTTCCTTGGGAAGATTAAAGTTTTATTTTTTTAAAAAATATCTTCCTGTTCAAGTTGTGTGTTTATGTATGTGTATGTATATGTATATGAGTGTGTGTATGTGTGTGAGTGTGTGTGTGTGTCTATGTATGTGTTTTTCTGCTGAAGGAGGAAGTCTGGATAACTAGGCTCTAGACTCAACTTTGTTATTAAATATCCTTGTGACCTGAGACACAATGCCAAATATTTTAAAGGAAGATAGATGACTCAGTGGACAGAGCACTGATCCTGAGATTAAGAAGACCAGAGGTCAAATATGGCCTTAGACACTTACTGGCTGTGTGACTGGGGAAGTCACTTAACCAAAAGTGCCAGGTTTTTTTTAAAATTTGCCTCAGTTTTCCCATCTCTAAAATGGGAATAATAATAGCATCAACCTCCCAGGGTTCTTACAAGGATAAAATGATGTCATATTTGTAAAAATCTTTTTGAGCTTTAAAGTTCTAAATAATTGCTAGTTATTGAGGTCCCTTCTGTCTCTAATAATTAAAGATACAATCTTTGCAATGGAAACTTCCACCTTATTCAGTTATTCAGGGTGGAGATATTGGCTCCATCCACTCCAAGGAACAAGAGCAGAGTATGAAGTCACCTCTACTACCCCCTCCTCTACAATTTTGCTCTCTACAATGAAATTCTGGGCAAGGCTCAAGACTTCCTCTCTGCCTGCCTAACCTCTGCCAAATTGGCCCTCCATGAGCAAATAACAGTAATACTAAAGTCTCTCTGACTGCTTAGGTCAGGGAAGCCGAATACAGGGAGGGGGTAAGTTTAGACGTGGGGCTGGCGGGAGAGGGGGGAGGTAGTAAGGAGACAGAATTGAAAAACATTCCACTGAAATAAAAACACTTCCTTTTCCCCCTTCTAGTCAAATGATATAAGGTAGTGATAGAATGCCAGATTCTTGGTTCTTAGGTGTGGCTTGGTGAAAACTACACTGGGACTCTATGAGAAAAAGAGAAAATAACTGACTCCAACAGTCAGTATTTCTTTGGTGATGATTGTTTCTGTCTAATGGCATTCATTCTTTCTCAACCCTCTGCAGTAACTCAGAAAAAATGAAAAGGAGGAAGATGCTTCCATTTCTTCTCAGCCCTGCTGTCTGTTTCCCATTCCCCAAACCAAGTACTTGAGATTTCTTCTCTCCTACTATCTACCCCAACCCAAAAATCATTTGAAAAGAATGAAAGTGCTAGACATCCTTTTCATTCTAAAATGCAAAAAATGCATAAAAAGCTCATTTGAAATGAATGAGACATTATTTTATAAAACTCTAAGTCTTGCTAATAGCTAAAATGTTACCCTAACATAAAGTTATTTCCAGTGCTTCAAGTCTTGTCTCATGGCCTAAATGTTATCATAAGATAAATGGTAAAGGAGTAGAAGTAAAAAGATCATAATCCTTACAAGGTTTTTGGGAGACAAAATAGGGATGATTATGAAAACTAAGTGATTTTTCATTTTTTAAAAAGCATAAAAAGGACCTCTGGAACACTATTTGCTAAACAGTCAAATTAAAAAGGAAGATAAGCTTTATGGTTCAAACTCACTTTATATACACAAGCTTCTTTATTGCCCAAGTATTCATCCTATATGAAATGGAAAACTCTTGTTCTCCATAAGAGTCCAATTTCTATTCAATCACCTTCTATTTTTGTTATTAAGGTTTTGTCCTCAAGACTGCAGTGAAAAAAGTAGAGTATTAATCAGCAAAAGTAACTGAGCATTCTATCATAGCACTGGGATAATCTGCTTTATAGAGACCCCAAATAGGAATTTATAACCGAGGTGATTTGTGAGGTTATTTTAATAAAAATATTATTGTATTAATAAAAATAAAAATAATAATATTTACAAAATAATAGAGAGATGTTAGGAAAGGGGAGAAGACTTGAGGCAAACTACAGAAAGGTGATATTTCAGGAATAAGAGAATGGAAGTTCCTTGAGGGCAGGGTTTTTTTTTTTCATTTTATCTTTGAATCAGCAGCCTAGGACAATGCTTTCTGCATTTTTTTCTTGGAGAAAGGGGAGGTGGTGCTCTGAATGAGGGATTTCACTAATTTAAGGAAATACCTATGATGATTTACAATTATTCTGCAACTTCTGGCCTGACATAGTTGCCTAGGGTACTGATGGGCTAAGTTGGTCAGGGTCACATAGCCAGTATGTATCAGAGGTAGGGACAACTCTTCCAAACTCAGAGACTGGCATCTATTCATTGCAATTCCCTCACTATCTCTTGTCCTGCATACAATAATTATTCAAAAGATGTTTGTGTAATTGCACTAGAACCCATATAAGACCTTTCTGTCTTCCTGAAATAGGTAATCCAGTTGAGGAACCAAGACACAAATGAAGCACAGAGAAAACAATACATTGCATGAGTCAAACCTAATGTATAAAGGATCAGAAATACAGGATGTCCCCCAAATCTCAGTGAAGTTATAAACTTTAATAACTTAAAATATTAAGCTTAAATTTTCACTGAAACATTTAAAACTTCTGTATAGAAAGAGATCAATAGATCACAGAATTGGAGAATTATAAGTTTGGAAGAAATTCAGTAGTCATTTAGTCCAAACCATACCTGAAAAGCATTCCTCCCTATAACATGCCCAACCTTTGCTTTAAAATCTCCAATGAAAGACTTGACTATCTTTCAAGGCAACCCTTTCTATTTTATAATAATTCTAATCATTAGGGAAAAAAATTTCCCTTTTACTCTTAGACCAAATTTATTTCTCTGCAATGTCAGCCCATTGCTCCACAACAAGCAACTAATTTATTTCCCTTTGGAGCCAAGGAAACAACAACCAACCAGAAATGAGTGATTCTTTGACTTAAAGGAGAAAAAACTATCTTTAATTCTAGTGCTGAAATTCTAAAAATATATAAAATTCTAGATGAAAATTGACAGGAAAACCTCAGTTCTTTTCAATTTTTTGGAATGTATACATGGGGAAACAGAGGGTAATGTGCATATAAAACAATTTAGAACCATGAAGCATTCATTTTCTCAATTTGTCTTTTTAAACATAATAAAATAAAATGTGATTTTTTTTTACAGCAGAAGCTTCCTTGTAAAATATGAAAAGACTTTTACAGGACTCTTTTTCATCAACAACTGCCTCAGCATTCAATTAAATAACTTTCTAATTACATCTGACCTTTTCTAATGATGCAAACGTACTGAAAGTTCACCTGGCAAATCTCACTCATTGAAATAGATACTTTTGAACCAGACTGGGAACAAGAGAGTCAAGTCTACATTCTTCATTTTAATGTCCTAAATTAAACTTATCCTCTACCCCCCTCATTGGCACCATCATCTTCCACTTTATTAAGACTTCAGATCTTGGGGGTCTTAACTTTTTTAATCATGTATGGCTAATTCTCCATCAAATCCCACAATTCTCTCTTTAAAATTTCTCTTACCTGATCTGTCCTCTACATTCCCATTGCAATCCTCAACCCAGTCTTTCATATTTGGAAAAATGCAACAGCATCCTGACTTGTTACCTTTCCTTCAGTCTCTCTTTCCTTCCATTCATACTATGATCTAGACTGCTTCTAGACTAATCTAAAAGAATTAGTACCTTTCTTTTCTTTCCATTGTTCAAAATTAGGCAGAATGTCCCATTACCTAAAATAGAAAATCAAGACTCCACCAAATTAAGTATTTTTTATTGATTATCTAGACTTGAGGAAAGTAATGGAGAAAATGTGCAATTTTGCAAATTTTGCAAATTTTACAAATGTGCAAATAATGTAAATTAAGCTTAAAATCCCATATTGTTCTTTCCCCAAGAACTAATTGTTAAACATTTACCAGCTCATCATTCTCTCGATGAATTGACAGTGAGTCATTAATAGCTACAATTTGAGTCTAATCATTCAACTAAATCCATTCATTTGTATTATTGTCTCATCCATATTCCTCCATCCTCTAGATAAGAATGGAACAAGACATTTTATCAAGGATTTTGCTAAAACTTAGGAGAGAAAAAAAGACAAGAAGAAAGGGCGGAAGAAAGGGAAGAAAGAATGGGAAGGGAGGGAGAAAGGAAAAAAAAGGAGGGAGAGTAAGGAAGCAAAGAAAGAAGAAAGGAATGAAGAAGAAGAAGGAAGGAAGGAAGGAAGGAAGGAAGGAAGGAAGGAAGGAAGGAAGGAAGGAAGGAAGGAAGGAAGGAAGGAAGGAAAGAAGGAAGGAAAGAAGGAAGGAAGGAAGGGAGGGAGGGAGGGAGGGAGAAGAGGAGGAAGAAAAAGACAAAGTATATGATAGCAAATTATATTACCAACAGAATTTCCCACTTAAAGAGTTACTCTGAGTCATGATACCTTTGTACCAAACTGGAAAAAAGGGAAACTATCAGAAATCTCAAGGTATTTCAAGAGTCGGGACTGGGATTAGGGAAAACTTAATAGGGCAAAAAGCTTGGACAAGGTGCATCAAAAGGCATCATAAAAAAATAGTAACTGTACTGCATGCCTACTGTTGGTATGTAACTTTCTTGAACAATGGAAATTACATGGATTACAAAACATAGGAAGGAACTATTACTGGTGAAGAACAGAGGGACATATTTCAGATGCCTACAGTTGGGGGTGGTGTGAAAGGATTGTGCATATTGAGGGAAGATAAGTATTCTCAGTCATGATAAATAAACTGAAAGGATTCAGGGATAAGATGAGTATTAAGCCAAAAGGACGACAAAAAAAAAAAACAAAAAAAAAATGAGAAGGATGAGAACACTAAACCTCCAGAAAAAAAAAAAAGAAAAACTCAGAGGTAAGCAGCTTTGCTTAGCTAAAACAGTAGAACAAGATTTCAGATGTAAGTTTGTTATGAGATGATGCCAACTCAAGAAGGCTGATCTTAGTAGTGGAACACCTTGAAGGACCTTTCTGAAATTTTTTTTTAATCTGATTCAAATGTAGATTGCGTTAGTTGCTAAATATGCATAACAATGTCTTTATAACCTTTTCTCATATATGACATGTTTTTTTCAGTGACATGTCCACAGACATAATTTCTTACCAAATGCCTAAAGAAAACAGGACGAAATCATTCTGAGTCCCAAGCAAGATCACTTACCTGTTGGTTCTGATAGGCTGTGACTGTGGTGAAGACAGTCTCAGGGAAGTTAAAAGTTTTCACACCATCTCCCACAGGGACAGGTTTAGTAGGAGAGAGGTCACTACTGAAGTCTTTTCGGATCACATGGACTCGGGGTTGGTACTTGTGCATAGAGTGCAGAATAATCTGGAAAGGGAAAGAGAAGTATTGACCAGGGTAGGTAACTTTCCAGGTTCAGCCATTAATGTAATGTCTTCAAGTCACAGTCTGGAACTTGACCAACAGAACTCGGCTGGTCACTTTCTAAAAGATTAGCAGTAGGTGGACAGGAGACAGAAAAATTGGGGGCCCGTAATATTGCCAAAGGTAAATGGTATTATATGGGAGAATCAGACATCAGTGTTCCATTCAGGGAATCCACAGGGATTACAACATTCTCTCTGTAATTAAACACAAATGTTTAATGACACTGTTGTGGTCCCAACTGACTGTGACATCACTCCAAGAGAATGCTTTACATCTTCTATCTTGTGAACCTATTACCATCCTCAGCTCCAGTTACTCAATACTCTTGTGCGTAATTTCACACTGTATTAATCTGTACTAGTTTATGTCACTGGTGAGTGTTCTCATAGCCTTTTAATACATTTCTTTCCTGTCTCCTCCAATAGAGTCTAATTTCTTTGAGTGCAAAGACCATCATTTTAAATAAATTCTCCAGTGCATCTGTTCATCAGAACAGGGTGGGAGCTCAGTGATGATTTGGACTTCCACCTTATCCTTTGAATCGTTCCCAATTATATAGACACTCTTAAAGGTAGGTTCACTTCCTGATAGTTTTGTCAGCTCCAACAGAGCTTCCAGAAATACTAGTGGTTCGATCAGACTGACTACCTTGAGATAGTACTGCTATTGTCTTGAGAAGTTAACTTACTGAAACTGAATTTTTAATATATGTTCTGTCTTGTCTTCCTACCTAGACTGTAAAGCTTTCTGAAAGCAGGGACCAAAAAATTCTATGTAATATTCTACAACACCTAACAGCTATTATATATGCTGGTTAACTTTATGTATTTGTACTACAAAAGAATAAATAAAAGAAATGAGATTTCATTTCACTACTAGAACTGTGAAGGTCAGAGAGATATTTATTCTGTCTGTGAACCTGAAAGCAAGGAGGTGACTGCTAAGCAGAAGACACAACTAGACAAATTTTATCAAAACCTGCAAGTGGGACAGCTGTGTAGCTACAAGGGGATGGGGAGATAAAAAGAAGTCTCCTTGACTCACATGTCCTTGGTCATCCAATTCATTGTTGGTCAGTTTGAGTTTGTCAAAACTGACCACCTGCCTCATCCATGTGTCTCCAGAGGCCAGTGAATCAGGATGGATATAAACTCTTGGGGGAACAGGGGAGTCAGCATTGCCGGCCACCATCCACTTGGAGCTGTGATACACATATCTGAGAGAGAAAGGAAGAGGGGGAAGATTCAGAGGCAGAAAATGGAAACCATTTGGGGTAGAGCAGAGTAAATAAATTTGAGTAGAAAGAGGGAGGAAAAGCCAGAAGGATGTGTAGGCGTTGGAGAGAAAAAGAAACCAAGGGAAAAGGTTTGGGACAGAGGAGACAGTGAGACAGAGTTGAGGAGAAAGGGAAACAAAAACAAAGAGACCAGGAGGGGGAGAGAGAGAGAGAGAGAGAGAGAGAGAGAGAGAGAGAGAGAGAGAGAGAGAGAGAGAGCAATAGAAAGATAGAAAGGAAGGAAGGAACAAAGGAACGAAGGAAGGAATGAAGGAAAGGAGGAACAAAGGAAAAGAGGAAGCAAAGGAGGGAGGGAGGAATGAAGAAAGGGGAAGAAGAGAAGGGAGAAGGAGAGAAAAAGGCAAAAGAGGGATAAAGAAAAGGATAGAGGAAGGAAATAAGAGAATGAAAGAAGGAAGGAAAAGAAGGAAAGAGGAAGACAGGAAGGAAGGAAGGAAGGAAGGAAGGAAGGAAGGAAGGAAGGAAGGAAGGAAGGGAGAGAGAAAGGGAGGGACAAAGGAAAGAGAAGAATTCATATATTGGGAAAAATGAAAAAAGGAGAAAATTAAAGGAATATTTGAGGTAGAAAGGGACTTGAGATTACTGAACAAAGCTATAATTCCTCAGAAGGGAAACACTCTTAATTTTACCTTCTCTTTCCCTCCCCCTCCCACTGTCATGCATGTAGACACATCCACAGACACAGACACACAGACACAGGCATGCATGCACACACATGCACACACACATATCCTGAGCCCAAATGTGTAACTATGGACTAAAGTACTTTACTGCAACCTTTCACCTTTCAAATGCAAACCAGATAATCCCTTGGCCACTTGTTCGGGATCTGGTTGCTTATTAAAAACATCTTCTCCCTTATTCCCTTATAAAACTCAACCATGTGCAAAGAACCCCCCCACTCATTAACCACTTCCTTGCCCTGAGTCTGGATTTTTGAGCCACTCCTAGAAAAGAAGGAGAGAATTCAATAGGCCAGAAGTCCTCTACATAGGATCTGTAGCTTGCTCCAGGTCTGTTCTAAGAAAGTCCACCAAATGAGACTTCTCCTTTTACTTCCTCAGCTTTTGTATCCTTTCAAATAAAGTTTATTCCATTCTTAATACAGAAAAAGGTTCGACTATTGGGCCTTCCTTTCAGCATATAGAGTACACTCTTCCATGTTACTTGCCTCTAGAAAAGGGCTACCCTGCTTGCAATCTGCATTGGATCATTGGAGATCCCAGTGCCCAGAAGACCATTGAGATAGTGAGTTTTTCATCCTGGAAATCTTTGAATAAGGGATGAATGATGACTTGCTGGATATATTAATACCTTCAGCCTTGTCTTATAAGTCTTATTGGTAAGCCCCCATTAATTCACCTTAAACTATCCTGGTAGTCAATCTGTTGAGAAGATCCTAACCACAGTTCTTCATGCTTCTCTTTCATAGCTCTAGAGTATTCCACTCTCTTGTGCACTTATCCAGCTTTTCAAGCTGTGGATTTGGATATACCATCTATTTCCATCTCCTACCCATTCACCCACCCAGCTCTGCCAAAGAAAGCATATTTGGCTTGTTAGCTGATTGTTTCAGTATTCAGCTATTTTAAATCTGAGTCAAGGTGTCTGATCATGTGTAAGTAGAAATCAAGTCAACTGCATAGGATTGTTAGGGACCTCTAGAGACCTGCTCATCCATATCCTCCCTCAGGAAGGTCTTCACATCAGCCAAGCAATGCAACAGATTTCAAGTAACTTGAAATAGGGATTAATCTGCTTTCTACTCCAGTATTTCCAGCAGAGGTACTCCCACCCTTAACATAGATCAAAGCCCTGCTAATGAAATTAACTTCTTAATAATTCATGCTGATAAACATTCCTGATTGTCTTCTCTATCTTTCTTTTTATTTTATCCAAGGTTCTACTGCAAACAAAATCTTATGCCTCTAACTTGGGGAGATTAAAAAATAGACAAATTCTTTCCTTCTTAGGATAAATTCTTCATGCGGCTATTTGGAATTTAGTTGGCATTCATTTGGAATTGGTTATTGGTGTCTATTGGACCATCTCTCCTCCTCTTATTCTGGATAAATCTATATTTGTCTCATTAGCCTTTTGACTAAGCTCCACTCACTCATTTTATACTATCCTGGTACAACTCCAGTTAGCAGAGCCTAAAGGAAGATATTAGATCATTTTCATCATTCCCTTGCCACTAATAAGGATTTGGAATGTCATATTTCTTCCCCTTGATACATAGGCATAGCTAAAAATTCTGGCATCTGGGGGAAATTTAGTTTATGCCAGTGGTCTTCCAAGCAAGGGAGCAGGAAATGGAAAAATAAAAATCCCCAAACCTGGAAAAACCAGCATGTACTCCTATCACTACTAATCCCAAGCATCATGGATGATAGAGGGTTCCCCAGAATCTATAGTACAATGGAGACCGTATACTCCAGATAGGTACAGTCAAGCCAGAACCAATAATTAAGAAAGTTAAGGCCCTAGAAAAGCAGTGTGATAGTGATAGGACCATGAGGTGGGAAACAAAACTACAAGAGTGGAAGAATGGGAAGCACAAAGGATCTAAGCAAGGAAAAAGCAGCCCCCCACATGACAGAACTGGAACAAAACCCCAATTACTTGGTACTAGGTACAACTCTGCTTTGCCAAGACGGTATTTATCAATCCAGGGCTAATATGATCATGTGCTCATATAGTATAAGATTATTTTACAATCATTTGTTTGAATGTCCTCCCTATTACATGATTTATTATGGCAAAGTGTAAGAGTACTTTGTTAAAATGTCCCAAGGCTTAACTCCATTGCCTTGCAAAAAAAAAAAAAAAAAACCTAAAAAGAAAAATGTCCCAAGGGCTCATATGCCATCTGTAAACAAGAGTCACCATTCCACAGTATGGAACTTTCATTACCTGTATCTTTTATTATCCACAGGCACAATGTCCATTGCTATGTAATACTGCTGGTGAGGGTCCAGGCCTGTAATTTTCACTCTCATTGCTGGAAACATACGCCTATGGAAAGTAAGAAAGAATGCAAAGAAGTGAAATGGAATAAGATAGGGAACAAGTATCCTGAGGTAACAGCAGTAACAATATTGTTAAAAAACCATATTGCACTTATTTGGTTTGGAGAGTGCTGATAAACAATGAATTTGAAATTATAGAATCAAAGAATCTCTATTAATATTTATGATATCTCCAATTAGTAGTTCATTTCTCTTATTTAAAGACTTTCATCATGGGAAACTCACTGACCCCTAAAACAATCCATTCCATTCTTTGACAACTCAGTGTCAAACTTTTCTTTCTTTAGTATAGAGTCAAAATCCATCCCCTTGCAGCTTCTACCCATTGTCCTTGTTCTGATGTTGGACCCTAGTCTGCTTGATAGCCCATCAAACACTTGAAGCCCATGATAACATCTTTTCCTTCCCCACCTTTGAGTCTTCTCTTCTCCCAGAGATACATCTCAAGCTTCCTCTATCCATATAGTAAAATCTCCAATCTACTTACCAGCATAGTCACCTTTCTCTGGACATGCTTGAATTAAGGATGTGCATCCTAATACCTTTAGCTTTGTTTCATAATTTTATGATAAAGACCTACCCTCTCACATTAAACTATCTTGATGGTCTTGATGCAACTCCAGTTAGCAGAGGCTAAAAGAAAATACTGAATTATATTACCACTAAACCCTTTTTATTCCTACTCTAAAATCTGATAAGGATTATTTTATATGCCTTCCCTTTGATACAGAGCCATAGCTAGGAATTCTGGTACCTGAGGAAAATGCAATCAATGTGCTCCCTAAAATTCAGTGCCATAAACTTAAGTATCCTCTTTTCCCACTATTTCCAGATGAATAACAAGGTTGTCATTCTAACACTAAATGTAAAAAATCTGGTTGGGCTTTGCATTGTATTGTTTGAATCATTATCAATACCTTGGATTACCATACTGAGTAAATATGAAAAAGCTAGATATTCATTGACTGCTCCTTAATTGTAAGGTTCACTAAAGAACAGCAATATGATCCTTTCAAACAGAGCTGCCTTCAAAATTATCTATACTTCTCATGGGTCATACATTATATTGTTAGGGATATATATATATATATATATATATATATATATATGTATATATATATACATATATATATATATATATATATATATATATATAATTTACCCTGTTAACTGCTTTAGCTGTATCCCAGAAACATTGGAGGGTTTTTATCACTAACATTTTATTTCACAAAATTTTTTTGCTATTGATTATTTCTATTATTTGTTCTTTGATCCATTCATTTTTCAAGAGTCTAAATTTGGGTCCAGTGTTTTCAGTCTTTTTATTTGTGCCATTTTTCAACTTTCCCACTAGATCATAAACCCCCCTGGAAGGTAGGAATGGTGTCTTTGTATACCTTAGAGTCTCTTGAACACTGGTGTGATGAAATTGGAGTGAAGAGAGGGCTGAACCTGATCAAATACCACCTGTGTCATTACCTTTGTAACTATGGGTGACTCACTTATTAAATATAAGCCTTGACTTTCTTCACTGAAAAATAGGGATGATATTTACCTAGAGCATATTATTTGAATATGAAATATTATTATTGTCATCTTCATCATTGTTACCATTGTTATTGCTGCTACTATCTCTGCTGCAGCATTTGGTAGCTGTTCAACAGACATACTGAAACTACTAGAAGAAAGTTTCATTCTCAAATGGTCCCTTGAGGAAGGAAAGGAAGGAAAGAAGGTACTAGCATCCTCTTCCCTTACCAAAGTGCTACCAACTTTTAAGAAGAAGCATAAAACTGTCAGAAAACATTTTTTGCTGATGACCTTAGGACTCTGTCAATGTGTGTGTCAGAGAAGAACAGTTGAAGCAGAAGCAATGGGGAGTGAATGCAAGCAGCCTCAGGCAGGCTCTTGCTTCAGCCACAGTGGCTTGTTAAACTTGACAAACTGAGCAGGGTCAGGATGTGGTACTTGATGACTCCTCCCATCACTGGAGAGAGGTGGAGGAGGGAGAAGCCCCTGAGGAGGATTAAGTTTCAGAGATTCCAGAATCAAACACACCATTCTTCAGACAACCACAAGAAGCAAGAAAAACACTGAACTTTTATTGTACAGAACCCATTCAGGGGACAGGCATGAAAGGGATGAATGAGTTTTCCGGGAGTGTTTATGTTCTTAAAGCCATTAGGTCTGGAGTCGGGGGTCTGAGCTTAAATCTCTACTCTGTCACTTACTATGTGACTGTTCCCTACTTAGTTTCCTCATCTGTAAAATGGGACACAAATACTTGAACTTCCCACCTTGTAGGGAGATTGCAAGAATCAAGTGCATTGCAAGAATTAAAGATGCCATACAAATATCAGCTTTGTTTCCATATGTGTGATGTTGAGCAAATAATTTAACCTCTGTCTCAGTGTCCTCATTTATGAAATTATAATAATAATAACACTTGCCTTTCATCCTTGTTGTAAAGTATTTTGCAAACCTTAAAGCTTTATGTAAATGTTAGCTATCATTTATAATTATAATAATAATTATTATATCATTTATTATATATGTATGTCATAGTTTATGAAAACTGACTTGGAATTTGGAGTTACTATATATTTGGCAAAAAGTAAATCTCTGGACCATATTGGCTGTGAGAGTTTAAACAAATCACTTCACCTCTAAGTGCTCCCAGGCAGCCCTCAAAGACTATACATTTCCATAGAAATTCGTACAAACCACTACTGGTAGGGGAAGCTTCCTCACTGAAGGAAAGTTATATTTTTAAAAAGCACAGAACAAAAAACTAATTTTTAAAAAAAACATTAAATTTAGTTCTCTATGGCCTGTTCATGGATATAGATTGAACATCTCACTACAATCAGCCATTTTGTAATTGCAACAAGTAGTGTGAATAACTCGACAAAAAACTACTATCCTTTCAATACATTACAATATCTTTGATTATACTTAATAGAAATTAGGGATTCACTAATTTTTACTTTGTATATGAACAAGTTAATTCTGGTTGTGTGTGTGTTCCTTAACAATTTAAAAAAATTAAATTTTAAGTCAAAAATGAATTTTGACATTAGCAGTGTGTGTATTTCTTATAGCAGTTCAGATTGTAAACCCTCCATAGATTAGCTAATGAATTCTCAAGTTGCTGTGACCAAAATAATTCAATGTTCCTAGTCAACACTCTATTAATAAGTCTCAATAAACTTTGCTAGAATAGTCCTCATATAACAAATACAAGCTATTGTTGGTTCTACACTTGAAACCTTTTATAAAACTGAGTTTTGATGGCATAATCTTTAAGAATACAAAGTTTCTATGCCCAAAGAGTAATAGAACTGATAATACCCTTTGATCCAGCTATACCAAAACTGGGTCTATATCCAAAAGAAATTATAAAACTGAGAAAGTCCTACATAAAATATTCATAGCAGCTCTTGGAAACTGAGGGAATGGGAATGCCCATCAATTGGGGAATGGCTTAACAAGTTATGATATATGAATGTTATTGGGTGCTACTGTTCTGAAAGATAGCATTAATGGTCAGACTTTGGAGAAGCATGGAAAGAATTACATGAACTGATGCTGAGCAAAGGAAACAGAACCAAGAGAATATTGTACACATTTACAATAATATTGAAAGTTGACCAACCATTATGGATAAGATCTAAGACAACCCTGGGAGACCTGTTATGGACAACACTATTCACATCCAGAGGAAAACAAAAATAAATACATAAATAAGTAAATAGATAAATAAATGAATGAATGAATGAATGAATGAACCCCATGGAATATGAATGGATATAATGGTCACTTTTTAAAAATTTCCATTATGTTTTTCCTTCCTATCCCATGGTTTTCTTTCTTTACCCTTAGCCCTAATTCCTCATACACAAAATGGCTAATTTGTAATTATATTAGATAGAAATGAACTTATAGAACTTTTGCTTGACTGTTGACTGCTAAGAGGAGAGGGGCTGGGAAGAGAGGATGGTAGAAAAATAGGTAACATAAATATGCAAATGTTTGAATGTTGAAAAACTTTCATGATATATAATTAGAAAAATACAATAAAAATGCAAAATTTCCTTTGTACCCTGATGATGATGATTTTTTTGTTCTTTACTCTTGAAGACCATGACGTCAGGTAGGTGATTCCATAACAAGCACATGAATTGGATTTGAGTGAGGAGGTGTTGTACTAAGACACCAGTCTCACTTTCTCCTCTGGAGCCATCTGGGTCCAGTGGTCAGATATGAATCAGGTTGACTGGAGATGTCTCTGGATGCGAGGCAATCAGAGTTAAGTGACTCACCCAAGGTCATTCAGCTAATAAGTTTCAAGTGTCTGAGGCTGGATTTGAACTCCCATCCTCCTGACTCCAAGGTCAGTGCACTATCCACTGTGCCACCTAGTCACCTTTTGCACAATAGCAAGACATCAGAGGAGGACTCCATGTTGGATGTCAATTGATATCACTAGACAAACAACTCTGAGAATACATTAAGGGGTTCATGAGATTTGAAAGACAGCACAAGAGTTACTAACTTTATTTTCTAATGGATTACCTCATTATCACTTAGGTAGTGAAGTGGCAGAGATGGATATGAATCCATGAATCCTTATTACAAATGCAGTGTTCTATCAATGCTGACACACACTGCCTCCCCTCTTCCTTGGAATACTTGATAAACTTACTCAGTTTACCAGTTCCCTATGATGGACCATTTGGATGTTCTTGAGCATAGAGGACAGAGATTAACCCTTGCCTTTGTTTCCCTAACAGTTGGCATATTGTCTGGAAACATAGTAATGAAGAAATGTCTGTTTGATTGATGCTTAATTGAGTTATCTTTTTATTCAGTTCTCTGAAATAATAAATGCAATATTCCCATTCCTTTTTTCTCAATCACTTACTGTCTGTATAACATTCAACAAATCACCTCTGGGATTCATTTTCTTATCTGTAAATTAATTGTGTTGGCCTGTATTGCATGAAGTTTATTCCAACTTTAAATCTATGATCCTCTAATCTAGAACTTTTTCCTGCTCTCTAGAAATAAGTATAAAGTCACACATTTTTGTTATTCAGTTATTTTTCATTCATGTCTGACTCTTTATGACCCCATTTGCGATTTTCTTGGTAAAGATATTGGGGTAGTGGTTTGCCATTTCCTTCTTTAGCTGATTTTACAGATGAGGAAACTGAGACAAACAAGATTAAGTGACCTGATCAAGAGCATACAGCTATTAAGTGCATGAGGCTGGATTTGTATTCTGGAAAATGTGTCTTCCTGACTCCACATCTAGTGTTCTTTCCACTGTGCTATTAGAGTGATACATCTATACATAATAAGGATTGTTCTTTTTTTATTTTTTAATTTTTAATTTTATTTTTTAATTTTTAATTTCTTTTTAATTGCTTTATTTATTTACAAATGTCCTGTCCAAAGAAACCTTGATGTTGGTATATCACAACACTAGGCCAGGTCTTCAAATTCACTACAGGTTACCAAATTAAGAATAACTCCTTTTAAAGACATCATGTTGTATTGTGGAAAGAGGGTAAAATTGGATCTCAGATGATCTGAATTCTGGTTCACATTTGCCATTTAATAGCTTTGTGATATTGGAAAATTACACCAGTAGCAACCACTTTACCTGTAAAGTGGAGGAAATGGGTAATATGTACAAAATCCCTTCTAGTTCCAAAATTCTGTAGCTGTCATAGAATTCAGAGCTGGAAGAGGTCATCAAACCAAAGTCTCTCCCTTTGAAAGTAAGGAAATGGAGGACCACAAAGGGAAAACAATTTACCAAATGTGACAGGAAGAGTAAGTGGTAGAGCTCGATGTTTATCCTAATGTAAGACATCATAAGTGAGAAGAAAAGGTCTTGATGGAAATATTAACAATAACTTCAATGAGTAGGGTCTAAAGTTCATTCCTGCCAATTCCTGACAATGAGAAGTCAAGAGTAGAACTTTAGTATGTGAAAGAAACACTTGCAGTTCACCAGACGTTACAATCACCTGCAAAGTTTGTATCTGAATTCACATAAAAGGAAGAATACCAATACTATTAATATCTTATATTCATGTAGTGCTTTTAACTTTTTTCAAATCATTTTGAAGTATATGAAATAATATAAAATGGGTAAAATATATTGTTCCTAATTCGTAGATGAAGATACTGAAGCCCTGAGAAATTGTGATTTCCTAAAAAGTCACATAACAAATTAAGTAGCAGAATTCAGAATAGTACCTAGGTCTCATAGCACCCAACCTGGATTTATTTCCATGAATTCAAACATCTTGAGGAAAGAGCCCTGAAAGAAAGAATCTGGAAAATTATCCAAGGTGAAACGAGAATTCCTAAGCAAGGATTAGGAGAAGGAAAAGGAACATACTGTAATCAGAGAACAAAAATGGGCTGTGGTAGGAATCAATTTTGCCAAGCATTCCACAGGAAGAGGGGAGGCAGTGTGGAAAAGTGCATTTGGAGTAAGTGTATATGGGTTCAAATACAATTCTACCACATGATTCTAACACCTGAGTGACATTGAGTCAACTCTTTAAATTTTCTAAATCCCAGTTTCCTCATCTAAAATATGAAGTGATTAAACCAAAAAGACCATTAAGGTCTTTTTAGGTCTAGATCTATGATCCTTTGAATGTCAGAACTGAACTAGATTCTCTTTGCAGAAAACATAATTGTCACTTTCACAAGTAGTTCATTTAAATTGAATTCAAAGTGTGTTGTAGTAGAATGAACACCAGAAGAGATCTAAGGTCTCAGCTCTGCCATTAATTTTGTGACCTTGGGGGAAAAAACATTTAAACTCTTAGAGAATTCATTTCCTTTTATGTAAAGTTGGATTAAATTCTAAGGCCTCTTTCAGATGTAAAAATTCTGTTAATTCTAACTTCTTGGATCAATATAAGAATAACAGCTCATATTTATGGAGTTCATTGAATATGTAAAAGTGCTTTCCTCATTACATTCCTGAAGTAAAGGTAATAAAAGTATTATTATCCCTATTTCATATATGAGGAAACTGAGACCTACAGAGATGAAGTTGTTTATCTATAGTTACTCTACATTGTAGGAAAACTTTAGATCCATGATTAGACCCAGGACCTACTGCGAGTCCAGTGTTTTTCCAACTACTAATCTAGTAATTTAACAAAAACTTTTTTTTTCTTTTACCCTACCCTTTACGATAGAATAGCAAGTGAAACCATCATGGAAGGATAAAGTGAACCTTTTTACGCTCCACAACAAGAGCTTTGGGTTTGGTTTGAATTTTGTGGCTAAATTTGGGCCAGTTCTTCTGTCTTCCAAAGCATCTGTCCCCACCACAACTTCTGTCCATGGTGCTGATCTCTTTCTTTCAGTGAAAGCAATAAGAGCTTCTGAACCAACATAACTTTTGATTAAGTTATAGAAAAAGTCAGACGAACAGTTCAAATCTCAAAAAGCATGCAGTCCCTAAGGAAAACGAATGTTGGAATTTGGGTGCTAAGAGAATGTGACTAAAAATAAAATTATGAAAAAGAGGAAGTGAGCAGAAGACAAGAAAGATGAAAAGTTAATGTGGCTGCCCAAATGAAATTCTGAGAAAGTACAAAATTCTTTTCCATATTTGAGTTCCTATGCAGCTATCAGTAGGAACATCAGTTTTTATGAGCAAAGACCTGCTTTATTTAACAAATTCAACACTCCAGTCAAAAAGTACTACTTCTTATTCTGTGATTTTATCACATACTCTCCCAAGGCCAAGTTTTTGTTTACACTATTACCCAAACCTAGAATGCCCTCTTCCTCAACCCCAAACCAAGAACTAAGGGGTTTTCTCCTATTTCTATATCCATGATCACAATACCCCTAGACTATCATCCTAATTCTACTGTACATTTTTCTTTAAATATCAGTGTGATATAATGGAATTATTGACCTTGGAGTTAAATAAACAAGCTTAATTAAGACTGGCATTAACTGATTGTACAATCATGAACAAGCCAACTTCTCTGAGACAGTTTTCTCAATGGTAAAATTTTAATTATTACATCGACTCTACGATGTAAGAATAGCTTTTAGTAAACTTCAACCACATATAAATGTCAATCTCACTCACTCCTGTATTCTCAGAAAGGGTAATTCCATGTTGCATTTGGACTAGAAAAATAAGCCAAACTCCTCAATATGTTGTTATGTTCTTGAGAGAAACTGATCTTTTGAAATTCCAGGTTAGGCATCATTTTCAGTATCATACATATAGAAGTATACTTGAAAAGCATTGACCCCAACTTTTCCAAGTCCTACACTGTCTTAGCTACTCCCCATTTTAGTTAGAAACAGTGATGATTGTGATGAGATAACTCGAATTTATGTGGTGCTTTAAGACTCATATGGGTTTACAAAGTGTCTTCATGAAAACACTTTGAAATATAATATTAATAACTAGCATTTGTATAAACATTGAGTCTTATAACAGGATCTACTGGTCCTCACAACAAACCAGTGAGAGGTTGAAAGAAGTTTAATGATTTGCCCAAGGTCTCACAGGTAAAAGGTAGGCATCACCTATGATGAGATTAGAATTTAGGAATATTTTGTCTCAAATTACTGAACTCCATCAACTCCACCATTTAGTTTATAGCTGTTATCAAAGATTTCTGTAGTTCCTGTGCTTGCCTCCAAATTTGTGTCCTAAATGTTGGATACCTACTATTGAAAAACAACTATTGGGGCGGCTAGGTGGTGCAGTCGATAGAGCACCGGCCCTGGAGTCAGGAGGACCTGAGTTCAAATATGGCCTCAGACACTTAATTACCTAGCTGTGTGGCCTTGGACAAGCCACTTAACCCCATTGCCTTGCAAAAACCTAAAAAAAACCCTATTATATCACCAAATAAATGGTGTGCAAATTCTAATTGCTCTCTCCAAGGTTATCAGTAATCTCTTAATTGCTAAAGCTAATTCTTGTCCTTCATAATGTCTCTGTAACTTTGGACATTGTTGATCAGTCTCTTATCTTGAGTATTCTCTCTTCTGTGGATACTCATGACACTGTTTTTTTCTGGTTCTCCTCCTATCAGTCTTACCACATCTCAATCTGTTTTGTTGAATCATTATTTGTGACTCTCCTGCTCTTCATGGATGAACCCCAGGATTCTCTTCTGTCATTGCATTCTCCTTCTTGGTGTGTCATCAGCTCCCATAGATTTCAGCCTGCAGGTGACTTTTAATCTACATGTTCAACCTTCAACTCTTTTGAGTGTCATTCTCCCACAACCAACTGCCTACTAAATACTTTCAAGTAAATATTCAATCGGCATATCAAATTCAACATATCTAAAATGAAATTTGCTTTATTTCCCTACTAAAACAATTCCTTTTCCAAACTTCCTTATTTCAATGAAAGATATCACTATACTTCTAGATACACATTTAGGCAACCTGAGTCATCCTTTATTCTTCCCTCTATCTCATTCCCATAAACAGTAGGTTGCCAAGTATGATCAATTCTACATCCCCATTTCTCAATTCTATCTCCTTCTCTTAACTCACACATCTATCACCCTAATTCAGATCCCCATCTCTATTGTAACAACCTCCTACTTAGCCTTCCTACCTCCAGTCTTTGCTCCCTCCAATCCACCCACTGCACAGCTGCCAAATTAATATTACCAAGCACAGATGTTACCACCTCACTCTCCAGCTTAAGAAGCTTTAGTCATTCCCAATTGCCTCTAGCATGAAATATAAACTTCTCTGACATTTAAATCACTTCACAATCTGGCTTTTACCTATCATTCCAAACTGATTCCATGTACCTTCCCCATTATATTCTACATTCAATCCAAACTGGCATATTTACCATCCTCCATGCAAGATATTCTATATTCTGCCTTTGCATAAGCTATCCATATGCCTAGAATTCTGTCTATACGTCTCAGCCTCTTGGAATCCCCAAGTACCTTAAAGACTCAATTCAAGTGCCACTCCTTCATGAGATCTTTGGCTTCTAATTTTTAGTGCTCTGAGTACTTATTTCCCCAAATGCTTTCTAATTATCTTGTACAGATTTTTTATTTAGCTATCTGTACACTGGGTACATGGGTACATGGACAATTGCTAATAGGATGTAAGCTCCCTGAAGACAGGGATTGTTTCTTGCTTAACTCTATATCCCTCAACAATTCATAATGTATAACACATGGTGGTTGTTCATAATTGTATGTAGAACTGAATCAAATGGTAATCTATTCAGTAATGTGCTCTCTCTTATCTTCACCTTTCTTCAAATGTGCTTGCTTGAAGAATATTTTTTATGGTAATATTCACCTACTAAAATTCCAGCAGGAAGAGGACAGTCATCAAAAAGAAATACAAAGCAAACTAAAAGTCAACGTATCTATCTGATGTGTCTATGACTTTTGTTTACCTGATTCATTTTTATTGTAAACCTCTACAAAAAGGAGTAACTGTGAAGAGTAATAAGTTTTCTGAAGTATCCAGTGACTCTGGAGTCAGAGGGGTATGTGCGTATGTATTGGGCATGTGTATTTTTAGTGTTTCCCAGTAGTGTGTCAGAGGATGTGTTCAAATCCTGCTCCTGACATTTTCAGTTCACATGACCTTGGGCAATTCATTCATGCCCTCTCCTTATCTATCAAATGAGATTAGATTGAGATCCTAATCAATGACTTCCTAATTTACAACTGCAATTTTCCTTAAGAATGCTCTCTCATTGACAAGACAAATATAAAGGAAATATGAAAACTAGGTGTCTTTACTAAACGTCTTCCCCCCCACCCCCAGCAAAGAAATCATTTCTACCAAAAACTTTGGTCAGCTTAAGAAAATATTTTTAGAAATGTTTTTACTAGATAGCCAATGAATTCTCAGGATAATTTCTAGCCTAGAAGGGGCCAAGGGGAAAAACTTGGCTCCCCACAACAAGTTCATGGAAATGCTCAAATACAGATACACACACACACACACACACACACACACACACACACACACACACACACACACATACACACACACACAACTTGGCTTGGATACCAAAAACCAAATGAAAACATTGGCTATAGAAACAAGTATTTGCTTCAGAAATCTACTCTTGAGCTGTTTTAAAACAACTAAGCTAAGACTGCAATTATATCTGAAGGCTAAGGAATATTTGTGAATATAAATGGGGTTGATTCTGAGTTATTCCCTTAAAAGCAATTATTAGAATGGTAATAAAAACAATAATAATAATAATAATAATAATAATAATAATAATAAATAACAGGAAATATTAAGAAATATTCTATTTCAGAACATAGTTATCAGTTTTAGAGCTGAAAGAAGATTTAATAATCATCTAATTTCACCCTCTCATTATACAGATTAGAAAATTGAGGTCTGGAGAGGTTGAACAGCTACATGCTTGATGCTTTATATCTCACTGGTATGACCACAAGACCACCACAATCTAAGAAATGATTAAGGTTTTTTCCCTTTTCCTCCTGTGTTGTTATTTGTTTGCTCAATTGTTTTGCACAGCCATCATACTCTTGGAGTATCCTTACCTGCCAGCCTTGGTAATGATCATCTCTGTCCCAATGTCATGGAACCTTTTCCAGAGGTCAGCACATTGGAGTTCAACCTGTATCTCCTCCATGGATGAAATGGGGGGAGGTGGAGGGCCAGGAGCACCTGATGCAAGATCCGGGTGAGACTCAAAGGAGCAAGATGTCCTCTCTGGGAGCACCTCCGTGTCTGAACCAGTACTCTGCTCTGAGTCTGCAAAACAAACAGCAAATCATAGCTGAGAAGTTTTCATTGGCCTCACCTGGTGATGAAGGGAATGGAAGGAAAGAACAAGTGAGAAGAAAGGGTGAATAAAAGGAGACTAGAAATTGGGAAGCTCCAAACGGCACTCAGGGTATTTTATTATTTTTTATGGTTTGTTGCTGTAATTTATGGCCTAGTTTCAGGTTTCATGTTTCCAATATGACATCTGGCATTTTAGTAAGTTTTAGCAACAGCTGAACAAAATTGCCCAAATCACAAGATATAAAGAGTAGCTAATGTCATTGTATTGGAAAGAATGAAGCATAGGGCATAGGGTAAGCAATTAAATACAAATCAAAAGAAGTTTTAATTGATTTGGAAACAGGATTTGTAACCTATATAGAACATTTGGGGAGGGGTGGGCCAGGGAGGATACACACAAAAATCCTCTTGCCTTCTTCTCCATTGCATCCCAACCTAGAGCACTATGGGAAAATTAGTTCCTCTGAATATTATCCACCACCCTAAGCTTAATGTCTTCAATATCCATATTACATAAGATGTTCCAGGGTCTTCAGACAACCTATATATTGAATTGCCTTATATAACCTCCATTTTCTGAGAGGATGACCTTTCCTAGAATTCCAATAAGGTCATTTTTTGATGAAGAAAGGGCTGCTGGCTGTTGCAAGACAAAGAGAGCAATAAACATATGGAATTGGTTACCCAGGAAGGCTGTTGAAACAAAGGGTATAAATGAGTTCAGGAGACACCTAGATTGGTTTCTGAAGTATGAGGAGAGAGAAGGGTGGGTTTGAAAGCAGCTAAATAAAAAGCTGGTATGTTGAGCCAGATGGCCTTTTCCTCTTCTGATGGTATCATCTGTGCTGATGAAGAGAACTTGAAGGAATCAAATCAACTGGTGGAGAAGGCAGAGGTCAAGCTTAATAGCAGAGTTGTAAAGAATGAGCAATTCAGCATAATATTACTCCCCAAAGACCAGAGAATCTCTTCACTTTTCAATAACAATAATTAAAATAATTCAAGTTTATGTAATATCGTAAGATTTATTAAGTGTTTTCCATGATAATGAAAACTAACATTTATATGGAGATATTGAAGTTTGCATAGAACTTTACCCATAACCATCTCCTTTGATCCTCCCAATGATCCAATGAGTTAAATGCTATTATTTATTATCCTTATTTTATATATTTTACACAAAGAGTTTAAGTGAGTTGTCTGAGATTATAAAGTTAGTAAATGTCTGAGTGAGAATTTGAACTCATGTTTTTCTGATTCCAATTACAGAATTCTAGTCACTTGCACAACAACTTGTGAAATAGATAGTACAACTACCAATTTCCCCACGAAAAAAAAAGATTTCAAATTTTCAGGTAAGTGAAGTGCTGGGCTGTTATAAAACAAGGCTGAGGGGTGATATGACCTGCAAAAGACTACACAATTAACAAGTGTCAGAGATAAAACTGAACCTAAGGTTTCCTAAACCCTGACTTGTAAAGTACCCTTGTGTGGGGGTCTTTTAAAGCATTTACTATTAATGAATAATTTTCCTGCTTCCTGGCTCAGGGCCCCATCCCATTTTTCAAAATAATAATAATGTTTGTCCTTCATTTCAAAGAAGACCATGATTTCAGGGAGGTGATGCCATAACAAGTATGTGAATTGGATTTGAGTGAGGGGGTGTCATACTAAGTCACTAGCCTCAGTTTCTCCTCCAGAGTCATCTGGATTCAGAGGCCAGAAAGGAATCAGGACAACTGGAGATGGCCCTGGATAGGAGGCAGTCAGGGTTAAGTGACTTGCCCAAGATCACACTGCTAGTGAGAGTCAAATTTCTGGGGCTGGATTTGAACTCCTATCCTCCTGACCACAAGACCAGTACTCTACCCACTGTGCCATCTAGCTGCCAGTCAGATTCTGTTTTTATGGTATTCAAGTCACAACAGATCAGAGAGAAACTACAATGAGAATAAGAAAAAAATCAAATCCACAGTGTCCTCAAATTGAGTACTTCTGAGAATTAGAAACCCAAGACTATCCACCTAGTTACAGCTAAGGTTGTAGGTCCTCTGGGAGTAGGGAGAGGAGGGAAGAGAAATGACATTGTCATATAAACGTAACACAAGATAGGAAGTGATGGAGATGAAAGGGAGATTCAAACAAAGCAATATTTGAGAAGAGAAGACTTTGATCGAAGAAGATAAAGAAAGGTTGCATGCAGACATGTGCATATACACACACACAAATAGGCAATGTAGTTGTGACCTGAAGGAGGATAAGAACCTTGAAATGCAGAAGTGAGGAATGAATGAAAATATACCAACTGAGATGAAAGGTGACTTATTGAATTCACAGAATTGTGTCTATTTTGATTGGAATTTTGTGAGCATGAACAAATATAATAGGAAATAAGGCTAGAAAGGAAAGTTAAAGACAGACTACATAGGAGATCATAAATGAAAAGATGAGTAGTTTGAATTTTATCCTAGATGCAATCAGGAGTCACTGAAGTTTTTCAAGTAACTTGTTACTTGTAAAATGGAAAGTTATTTTTTGTGAAAGCTGGATTGGAAAAAGGAGAGAAAATGGAAGCAAACACCAGTTATAGCCAAGTCAAGGTGAGGTAGGTTCCAGACATACATAATACATCCCTGTTCTCAAAGAATTTATAATTTAGCTGGGGGGGGGAAGAAATAATACATTTGGAACATCAGGGTAACATAAAAAATATATAATTGAATGCTAACTATGTGATAATAACTAAAGAAGTCCACAGTTAGTGGGCAACAGATACCTAGTGACTTGTAAATTGTATTTATATCAGGGTGAAGGATATTTTCAGATGAAGTAATTTACCTCTCTACGCTGGGAATATAACCAAATATTCTTGGCTCCTAAGTTTCCTCTCTATCTAAAAGATCACACTCCCTCATGAAAAAATAAAATAAAATAAAATGACCTGGTAGGTTTTATACTCAGAATATGGGCTCTTTGCCACTTTTGTTATTCTGTTTTGCCAAGGGAACTTTCCAACAGTTTATCAATATACCTTTTGCATTTTTTTAAACTGTTACTAGAAAAAACTGAACTTTTCATTTTATATGGACTTTGTTAATTTTTATCAGAGAGGTCAGGTCAATAATGTTATCTAGTAACAGCTAATATTTATATAGAATTTTGAGGTTTGAAAATACATAACTATATATGAATATATAAAATTATTAATAAGATAATAGTTGTAAAGCACTTAGCTTATGGCCTGGTACATAGCAAGTGTTTAATAAATAAAGCCTTTCCTTCATTTGAACTTCACAGCAACCTAGTGAGATACATCCCATTATTATACCTATTTTACAGAAGATGAAACTAGAGGTTAAACGACCCAAGATTTGAACTTAGATTTCCCTATTCCGTGCCCAAAACGCTATTGATTAAGCCACCTAGCTGTCTTTTATTATAATAAGCTTCAGATTTGTTATAATGAGTTTCTTAATCTTAACAATGAAGGAAACTTAGATAGATCCTACTCAAAACACCCCATAATTAGTACCATCTTATCTTTTCAACTTGTTTCCTTCCATTCTTTCTCCTTCAATTTTCATATACTCTGCATTCTAGCTAAATCAAATTTTTAAATGTCTTTTCCATTTGCTCATGTTGTTTCCCCAAAACTGACATCAATCAACAAGTGTTAGTTAAACTTCCACATACTAGAAATTAGACGTGTAAAGACAAGAGTAAAACAATGCTTGTGCACAAGACGTATACATTTTAATGGGGGGAACAGCATATCCGTATTTAAGTTATTCAAAGTAAACACAAGTCAAATACAAAGTAGTTGGGGAGAGGAAACCCTAGTCACAGGGGCATCAGCAAAGACCTTGTGTAGGTGGTACTTGAGCTTTTTGATAAATGCCTTTCTCTTTGCTGCTTGCCATTTCAATTGAAATCCTATACTTATCCTTCAAGACCAGTCCAAGGGTCATTAACCCATTGGTGATCTCCCCTTACTTGTACACACAATTCAATTTGAAAATTGTCTTTCCTTCCTCTCAGTGTTGAGGTAACTTTTTAGTGCTATATTTTACAGAGAAAGTGCTAACCTTTATTGGTTGAGGGTTATAGGAACCTACAAGTTCCTATACCAAAGAAAAACTGGCTCCCTATCCTTGTCTTTAAATCTTGTGTAGATTTGTACCACTCTTAGATGCTTCTCATATTATACACAAACATACACACCAACTAATGTTGTTAAATGAATTCTATGAAAGATCATCATTAGGTGAAACATCATTATAAGGACATAATTCCAAAGGAATGATCAATGAGGTTACAGTAGACTTTACAACTTGAAAGTGGTTTGTTTATAATGTTATTAATGACTTTATTTAGAATTGTTATTTGATTCAACAAGCATTTGTTAAAGGCCCTACTCTTTGTCAAAAAACAAAAATGAAAATGGCATCTCTCCTCAAGGAGCTTGCTTTCTGTTTGAGAAATATTAAATGAACCCAGATAAGTTAACACAAATGTACATACAAAATAATTTATTGTCACATGGAGAAGCTATCAATAACATCTGGAAGTATCAGAAACGTCTTCATGGCAAAGGTAACCCTTGGACCAAGTTTTTGATAGCGCTAGGAAGACTCTAAGATTGAGAATGGAATGTATTCCAGGAATGGAGGATGGTGGGTACAAGGTCAGAAAGCTACATTGGTTAGAGAAATGCTATGCAAGGTATGTCTATATTTAATATGACAGTTATTTTTGTGTTGCATCCCTCCCCACTCTATTGTAGCAAAGCTATCTTTTTTTTTTTAAATTTTGTCCCTTCACCTAGATATTTGTATAATAGGTATTTAATGATTGTTGAACTGAATAGAACTCAATTGAACTAAATTGACCTGAATGTCACATTGGTGAAGCTGATTAATGAGTTGCCAGATACATTGTAACATGGGCATTAAAATTAAATCATGAAAAGAAAATTAGAATTAATTTATAGAATTGTGATGACATTAACAAGGATATAAATTTCTTATCGATCAAATTGGAACCACCATGACAGTGATCACTAATATTTATATAGCATCTTTGATTTACCAAGTATTTTCCTGAAATTAATATTATAAAATGGGCAGAAGTAGAACATGAGATTCTGAGAAGCAAGAAAGATTTTCATTTTTATTCTGTTTCATTTAATGCCTAACAAGTGTATGGCAATTAACAGTCATTTAAAAAAATTTGATAAATCATTTGCCCTATTTTAGGAAGATGGGGATGGGGCCCTGACTTTGGTTTCATCGGTATTGGAAGCTTAATGCAGGTTGGTACCTCCCCACAATTTGAAGTTTTAGAAAAGCACTTAGAGTCCTGAGAAGCTATGTCTTGCTCTCAAATCCAATTTTTCCTTACTCCAAGAGTGGGCCTCTATCCAGCCATCATGGATAGAGGTGACCACTCAGGACCTGTTTTACAGATCAAAAAATGAAGATCCAGAAAGATTACATGATCTGTTTTTAGCCATCCAGTGGTATGATCAAGAAGCCAACCTGTTCCTTCTGATGCCGTCTAGTGAATTTTCCATTATGCTGCATTGTCAAATAAGAATCCTTAGCAGTGACTTAAATACCAGCTGTTACAAAAGCCAAAGGAAAGGTATCAAATGCATTTTATCACTGCTTAGAAGAGTATATAAGTAATGAAATTCTTACCAGACTCAGATACCAAAGCAGACAGTTCAAACCAAAGCTATACCTGGGTGCTTGCTCAGAGTCTCTCACACCTTTGTGTTTCCCAATTATTTGTTTCCTTGGAAATTGATGATTTCCTGTTTTCCAAAAAGGAACCTCTAAAAAGCACAGCAAGTGTTGTTTGATAGCTTATGAAAGCATATTCTCACAAGGGAAGTGTAAAGAAGCCAGAAACAGAAATAATAGAGTTATAAATGATCATTAAAGTTAAAGGAAACAGAACTTGGGACTCCTGCATTAAAACTAGAATGAAGAAATCAGAAAACATCATATGAGTCATGAGATGAAACAAGACTATCCTCCTCCCCCTCCCCCCCAACAATCTCCCAAAGATGTAAATTTTGATCATTGACTTGTAGAGTGACACTGCAATCCATTGATCTAATTTTGTATCCATAAAAATAAAGCAAATAAAACTATTATCTCCCCGTCTTGTACTATATAAGCAAGATTGGTCTCAGTTGGCACTCTAACATAGAATAAAGGAGGTCTGAGAACAGTCTGAGCAAGAAAATGAATGACAATCAATCAAAAACAAGTTAGCAATTTAGTCATTAGGCAAAAAAGCACCAACTCAACCACTAATGACGGAATTTGTTGACCACCTATGTCCCACACAGTACAGGGAAGAGAAAAGCAGATATAAAAAGATGACAGAGAGACAAGAAGCTAGAAGAGATGGGAAGGGATGGATCAAATTCATTGGCATACATTCAATGGTCAAAAACAACTCTAAGAAGTATCTTTTTTTTGTAGGACTCTCAGAACTCTGGCTTTAAAGTCAGAGAGTCTGAACTCAAATCTTAATTCTGTCATTTAGTACTTCAGTGACTTTGGTCCATGTTTAACCTCTTGGTTTAATTTTTCTGGGTTTAATTTGCAGATCCAGAGGTCCAGGAGAAAACATGGCTTAAAGTCAAGATCGACTGACTCAAAGACAAGCTAAATCCACAAAAAAATGCTACGAGAACAACATGAAGAAAGGAGCATAGGGCAAGGGATTGCTTCACAAGAAGAAACAGTTCAAAGTGACAATGTTGGGAGGTCAACTCTCTCTCCTCCAGCCTTGATTCAGCTGTAGGCAACAAAGCTGTGGGCTTTGTTAGATGCTGTCTACTATTATAATGTATACTATGATGTAATGAAAACACAAAACCACAATTAAGTATTCTTAAAATACTTTTTCCATTTAGCCATCTACAATAACATTTAACAAAAATTTTTAAAGGCTGAGTGATACAGGATAAAAAAGAAGCCTGACTTCTAATTCTGGCTCTGTCATTAATTAGCCTTTTGCCCTTGCTACACACTGGGGATACCACAAAGTCAAACAAGAAACAACCACATATCCTCATACAGGGCTTTGTTCACTGGAAAATGAAGGAGTTGGTCCAGAGATCCTATAAACACCCTTCTATCCCTAAACAAACTTTAGTTCTACAAAACACACAACAGTATTCCAATAATATAAAACATAAAGCATTGTCCTTATAAAGAGATCCAAGAGGCAGTTTTGCACTGTGGAAATAGTACTTGTCAATGGCATCATGGTACCTGGGTTCAAAAACTGCCTTTGGTAATTTCTATCTCTTGGAATTTGGACAAATCATGACCTCCTAGGGTCTTTCTCCATCTATAAAGTTAGGAAGTTGGACTAAATGAACTCCAAAATTTCTTTTGTTTCTAGATCAATTGTCCTAAAAGTCTCTACCCTTATGGTTATTCCAATCTATAGTCTGATATCTCAGTCACTCATCTAGTCAAGAATAGAAAAGATTCAGGTTGTATGAGTGGAGGGAGGAAAATTAAAGAAGTAATCAACTTCACACCTTTCACTAGAAATGTTCACTATGTGAATGAAATACAATATAACAAAGAATGAAGAGTGGTCTCAACATCAGAGAGACTGGTTTTCAAGCTCCCACAACTGATAGACACAGGTTGTATGACACTATGCAAGTAAATCAATCTCTTATCCTCAGTTTCCTCATCTAGATGAGGAAATTGTATTCAATGGGCTCCAAGACCTTCTGGCTCCAAATCCATGATCCATAAAGAAGAATTCAAATCTACAAGTCACTGGTGTTTGGAGGTCACCAATGTTGATTGACATTTTCCTGGAAAGTGGCAGTCCTCAAGGGTCTACCTCAGGGCTTTTTTTGCAGAATTCTCAGAACACTGGCTTTGAATTCCAATATTGATTCTATCACTTACTATTGGTGTGACCTTGGACAACTTTAAACTCTCAATTTACCTCTCTGAGCCTCCATTTTCCTATCATTGTCTCCTGAAGTAATATGGGATTCACAAAGAAGCATCAGCTTATTTTAAGCAACATCTGAAAGGAGCCTGATGAAGCCTATATGAAATCTTTCAGATGATCTCAAGTCTAGTCCTCTACCATGTCAGCTAAATGCCTAAGTGTCAACTGAAAGTTAGCACTTCTACAATGCCATCTTCCTCAGGCTTCATGCCACAATTCATTCTCTGTAATCCCACCTTACACTATGAATAGTTTAGAACGGTCTTTTGCCTAAGGTTATTATAGTAGGCATGTTTGCATACCACATTGACCACAAGCAATCACCAAGCATTTATATTATGTTTTATACTACTATGTTTTACACACTGTGCTGTGGTCTGTGATACAAAGACAAAGATGAAACAGAATTTATCTTTTAGTTGGAGGAGACAAGAAGTACAAAAAATAGATATATCCAAAATAAATACAGGGTAATTTGTGGGAGAATACATTAACAGCTGGGGATAGCAAAAAAGACTTCATGTGGAAGGTACTACTAACCTTTAAGGAAGCTAGGGATTAAGCTAATAACAACCATAACAATATTTCTATAGTTATGTATATTAAAGACTTCTACTTGTCAAAGTCAATTTTTGAATTCTACTTTCCACTCATTGCCACCATTTTGCAGAAGAGGAAAGATCAGTCAATAACATGCCTCAAGTGTCTAACTATATAGTATTCCAATAGTTTATTCCCATCACCATAAATGTTAAATAAAAGGCTTATCATTTTAATGCTTCACCCCATTTTTCAATTTCTTTAACTAAAAAGAATCAAAAATAGTTTTGTTTCAAGTGATGAGGGAATTTATAATGCCTCAAATAATTGAAAATGTCCTGGTAATGTTGTAAACTTTTTAAAAGTGCAAATTCATTATTCTACTCAATCTCAAAAACTGCTTTCTTAAATATATTCCCACAAATATCAGCCATAACACATCATACAATTTCTTTTCATTCTGAAATGTTCTTTTTTGGCTAAAGAACAGCAAATCTTCACAGTCCACCTGAAAGATCATCACCATGGCCCTCACCATCACCCCCATGTGGCTTCTTCTATGGAAAATCTTAAAAAGAAGCAGGATGGGATGGTATAGTGTAAAGAGCTCTGATCTGGAAGCCAGAAGACCTGGGGCTTTCAATCCAGTTCTGCCATGGAGTCACTATGTGACCATTCAATGCGTCTTCTAGCTCTGAGATTCAAACCCTTTATGACAGTTTCATCATTCTCATGACTGTGACATATATCAGGGCTGTCTAAAATGTAGCCACCTTGCAATTTTATGTGCCCACCCCATGGGTTTACTAAATGTTTTAGAAAATGAAGCCAAGCTACTGCAGAGCCCTCACTAAAATGGCAAATCAAAATATATTGTCTATTGTTTCAATAAAAACATTTTAAAATAAGTTTGGACAGCCCTGATATACATAATAAAAAATCTTCTTCTTTTGGATGCTCTAGGTTTTTTGTAACATTGCTTCCTTCTAGTCTTCTTCCTCTTTATCTGTTTGTCTTCAGTTTCCTTTAATGATTCTTTATCCACATTAAACCTAAAAACTATGGGTCTATTCTGCTAATCTATCCTGAATCTATCTCTTTTTGTTCTAAACTTTCTAAGCTGGTAAATTTATCAGCTCACATGGGTCTCATGATTATTTCTATTCAAATGTTTAAATATGTATATTCAGTCCTAGTCTTTCTACAAATCTATAGTCATATTATCATCAACTGCATCTTAGACCACAAAATATATACCTTCCAGATGGACTGTGAATGTTTGCTGATGTTCTTGGACAAATTAGATATCTCAAAGTCACCTCAAACTCAACATATCCAAGACAGAATTCATTTTCTTCCTCCACAAACATTTTCCTCTTCTTCATGAACTTTCCTTTATTGTTGAGGGCACCATCACCCTCTAAGTTACCCAGGCTTAAAATTTCTATGTCATTCTCAATTCCTCATTCTCAATCACCAGTATATCTAATTCATTGCTGAATCTTATAATTTCCACTTTCATAATATCTCTTGTATATGTTTCTTTTTCTTCTAATCAATAACTACAAGCCTACTTCAGATTCATACCATCTTTCCCACTAGAATAGCCTTCTAACTGGGATCCCTTTCTCATATTTCTCCCCATTCCAATCAATCCTCCATCTGCTTGCCAAGGTGACTTTCCTAAATCACAGGTGTGACCATGCCATCCCCTTGTTCAATGAGTTCCAATCCCTCCATACTACCTCCAGGACAAAAATCCATTTTGACATTTAAAGTTTTTTTTTTTTACAATTTGGGCCCTTCTTATCTTCCTGGTCTTATTGCACATTACTTTCCTCTATGAATTCTACAGTATAGTCATACTAATTCACTACTAAATCACTGCATCTCTCATCTCCATGTCTTTGCACTGTCCCTCAGGCCTAGAGCACTTCTCTTTCACTTCTACTCTTGGTGTTCCTGACTTCCTTCAAGACTTGACTCAAATACAAGATACTTTTAGGGACCTTTACTGATCCTCACAAGTTGCTAGTTACTTTTGCCCTTGAGAGTTCCTTCTATTTACTCTGTTTCTATCTTGGACTCACCTAATAATTTTCCTGTTGTATCTCCTAGTAGAATAATATGACCTTACAAGCAACAAATGAGAGCACATTTTTGTTGTTCAGTCATTTCTGACTCTTTGTAACCCCATTTGGCAAAAATTTTGCCAAAAAAAATAGTTTGCCCTTTCCTTCTCTTGCTTATTTGACAGATGAAAAAACTGAGAAAATCAACACCATCAAGATTATTTCCGATTTTAATAATACTTTATAAGCAAACAAAGACAAGGCTTTGCCAGATCATTCATATGAACCCCCTATAAAGATTTTACTCTCAACTTGTTAAAGACTACAAAATTTCACAAAAGCAATTCTAAAATATAAGTTAGAAGTTGAAAAAATCAGGGAAATAGAAACTCAGAAAAGGAGACAGGATAGTGGAAGAAGTGTAACTAGATAAATTCATGTCAACATGATGTGGGGGGAAAGGTGATGAATTAAAGTTCAATATAGATAAAAAACATAACATGATAAAAAGTCATTCACAAAATATAGACACAGAAGGATCTTTTTTAATATGATAAAAAGCATCTAATTTCAAAAACTACTATTACATGCAATGGAGAAGTTCTAGATCCTTTCCCCAAAACTGTAGGAATAAATAAGTATGCTCTCTTGCCCCTGAACCAGAGTTCCAAATATTTTACCAATTGCAAAAAGACAAGAAAAATATTGTTTTTAATTAAATATAGGCAAGGGAAAACTAAATTATCTTTTTTGATGATGACATGAAGTTTCACTTTAAAAAAAGCTGAAGGAGTCAGCAAAGTTATAATGAGACAATGAGTATCTTCAGTAAAGTAGCAAGTTACAAAATAAGCCCACAAAAATCAATAGTTTGTCCATGTAGCTACAAAATAATTCAGAAGACATAATAGAAATGCAAACTTTCCATTTAAATTATGACAAAATGTATAAAATATATAAAATAATAAATAAATATAAATAAATAAAAATAAAAATGTAAAAAATATAAAATGTATAAAACAATATGGAAGTCAATTTACCAAGATATGCAATAACTATATAGATATAATCACAAAATATTCCTTAGAGAAGTAAAGAACATTTTTTAAAAAATCAAAAGGATATCCACTGCTCATACTGAAGCTCTGCTATATAATAAAAATTAAACATATCTAAATTTAATTTACATATTTAATGCCATATCCAAACTACCAAGGGAATAATTTGTAGAGATCAATAAAAAATAACATTAATTTGGAGTATCAACAGATCTAGAATACCCAGAAAATTTTTTAAAAAGAGCATAAAAGTGAAAGGGAAGTGATACATCCAGATCTCAAGCTATACTATAAAGCAGTAAACATCAAAACTGTTTTGCAATTTTTTTAAAAAAAATGTATAAAATCAATGGAACAGATCAGTTAAGAAAAAATAAAAAAAAAATAATTGAACTCAATAAATTCAAAGATATAAATTACTTAAGTAGAAAGTCCCCATTTGACAAAATTTGCTGGGAAAACTGGAAATCAGACTGGAAGAAAATGTTTTTAGACCAATATATTATACCATATACCATAATAAACACAAAATGGACAAATCACCTGAAAATTAATTATCATACTACGAAAAATAAAAGAAATCCAAATAAGGAACTTTTCACAGCTCTAGGGAATGAATTCTTAATCAAACAAAAGGTAGTACCAGTAGAAAATGTTAATAACATGAAATTGAAAAACTCGTATAAATAGAAGTTATACAACTATAATAAAGAAAATAAAGAAAAGTGATTGTAGATGGAGTTGGGGGAAATCTTTGCAACAAATATCTCTGATAAGTTTCTTATATCTATTTCACTATTTCTAATAGTGACTTACATCTAATGGTAGATTGGGTCTGAATTCAACAAGCCTTGAGTTCAAATCTAGTGTTAGATTCAACTGTGATTCTGAGAAAAATCACTTAACCATTTTCTGCCTCAGTTCTGTTAGCAATGAAATGGGGGGTGGGGCTAGGTGGCATAGTGGATACAGCACCGGCCTTGGAGTCAGGAGTAACTGGGTTCAAATCCGGTCTCAGACACTTAATAATTACCTAGCTGTGTGGCCTTGTGCAAGCCACTTAATCCTGTTTGCCTTGCAAAAAAACCTAAAAAAAAAGAAATAGGGATAATAACATCACCCATCCCTCAGAGTTGTTCTGTGGATCAAATGAGATGAAAGTTATGAGTCACCTAGTACAATGCCTGACCTAGAATAATCGTTTAAGAAATATTCGTATTTCCTTCCATCCTTAATACATGCAATTCTCAGATTCTTAAATGAACCTAAGATCTCATTAGTTTCAGATTTTCTTCACTTAATCAGATCACAATCTATCCATGCCTGCTCATATTCTGTAAGATTCTTGTCGATATTCTCCCAAAAGTTCACCTCAGGGAATCCAGCCCAGTTTTCCAGAAACCTTTATCACTTTCTCCTGACATCAACAGGGAACCAGTGAAGTGATCCAGGTAGTCCCTGGTGATCATCTGCTCTTTCCATATTAATTACTAGTCCATTTTCTCCTCCCAATAGACTAGTGTAACTCATGATTTGATCAGAACCAAATAAGCAATCTCCACTGATGAGGATCATCCAGTGGACTTGAAGTTGCATGTTAGACCAACAAAAATAGATAAGGCCAAAATCTGTTTCCCTAATGACAAATTGTCGAAGGATATAAACAAATAATTCTCAAAAAGGTTTTTTTTTGTAAATCTCTGAGATTTTACGTCACACCCAGAAAACTGGCAAAGATAACAAAAGATGGAAACAGTCCAGAGTTAAATGGGTTGTAAAAAGTAAAGAACAGTAATGTACTGTTGATGGAGCTGTAAATTGACCTAGTCAAGTAGGTCATTTGCAATTGTGCAACCCCAAAAAAAGTTGCTAAAATATCTATACACTTTGACCCAGATACACAACTGCTACCCCTCTTCCTCAAGAAACTGAATAATGGCAAAAGGGAAACATTTAAACCAAAATACTGCATTGTTTCTAGTAGCAAAAACTGGAAACAATAGCTAAACAAGTTGGTACACATATAGTAGAATATTACAAAGTTTTAAAAAAGCAACAATTATAACAAACATAGAAATTGATGGGAAATTTTATATGAAGCATAAGTAAAGTAAGAGACAAGAAAAAATACACAGACTATGAGAATATAAATGGTAAGTAATGAGAAGAGAAAAACAATTGTTACCAAATTTTATGAAATTACAATAACCAAGATCATCCTCAAAGAATATTTAGAATAAGGCACCTCATTCCCTCTTCTTTGCATATGAGAGAACATATGTACAGAATAATCACATTTATTGCCAGATTTTTGCAAAATATTGGTTGGTTTGGCTGAACTTTTTTCTCCTCTTTTCTTTGAACTTCATTATAATGGGTAGTTCAGGGCAGGGAAGAGGGGAAGGATATAATGGGAAAGAGAGGAAATGAAGAGACAAGAGGTATCAATAAAATTTTGTTTCAAAGATTACAACATAAAATTCAAAAAAAGCTAGTATAGTCTCAGACTTCCATAAAAGAGATACAGTTTCTAAAATACAAGAAAAGGTATTTCTGGTATATTGTAACCTGGTCAAACCGTAACTGAAGACCTGTCATAGAATCATAGAGCTAGTTTGGAAAAATCTCTAAGACCATCTTGCCCTTTATTTAATGGTAGAGAAATTTGAGGGACAGCAGGCTTTATATTAATTGTCCAAGGTTACACAGTAAGTAAGTTTCAGAAATGAGATTTGAACTTTAGTTCTCTAATACCAAAGCCAATGCCCTTTCTACTGTATGATCTTGCCACCCCAGAGTTCAGTTCTGGGTAGACATTTTAGAAATGGCATATATAAACTAGAAAACAAACAGACAAAAATTAGGTCAGAGAGGTCTCTGAGTCTGAGCTAAAAGTACAGTTGTTATAAATGGTGACTTTCTCAGTGGGGCAGAAAGTCATGAAATAATTTGCAAAAATTAGGAATGCTGACATCCTGGAGTAGTGAAGATTGAGGGGCAGCATGATGACTGTCTTTAAGTATTTGTAAGGCTATCACATGAAAAAATGGATTCAACTTGATCTGTTTGGCAGTTTTGAGCAATTGGTGGAAACTATAGAAAGTCAGATTTATGTTCTATTTTTTTTAATTTCATGTCTTTTCCCCACCATCCAAAAGTGAAATTAGTTGCCTTAGTAGATTCTGAATCCTTCAACAAAAGAGTCTTAAAGCAAAAGCTGAATGTTTTTTATGAGGAAAAGATTCCTGTACAGCTACAAATTGAGGTAGATGACCTCTCCAACTGAAAGCTGTCATAATTCCATGAACTGCTTGAGTAGAGGGGCAGTCATCAAAGTCAGATTGAATGGATGGAGGGGAAGGGGAGACAGGAAGTGTAGAGAGACAACTATTTCTAGATGTTTTACAATGGAAGAGGAGAAAAAGATATATTGGCCATTACAAGAAATCATAGAGAATGGTTGCTTCTTATGGTTGATTTAGGTTAAAAGAGTCCCAATCTCAGTTATAGACAAAAGGATAGGATTGAAGAGAAAGACAGAGAGACAGAAAGATAGTCAGAGGGAAATATTGGAGCCACAGAAACAGAGAAAGGCAAAGAGAGAGAGACAGAGAGACACAGAGAAAGAAGGATATCTATTCAGACCTAATTTTTCCTTCCAAGTTTCTAACCCATAACTGCCTACAGAGCATCTCTAATTTTCCCTCAAGTACTCTTAAGTACATCAAGTCCAGTATATCCCAAACCAAACATCCCCTTTTCACAAAAATGTGCCTCTTATGATTTCACTCTTTCTGCCAATAGAACCACAATTAAGCCACTCCATCATGTTCAAATAATTGCCCATGTCTGTTTTTTCTTTCTCCATCTTCTATCTCAATCCTTTCCTCTTTTTTCCACTATCAATGCCTCATAAAGACGTCACTATCCAACTACACTTCTACAATACCCTTCTTTTTTTCTGTCTTATTTTTATTCATCTATTTTTCCAACTACATGCAAAGGAGGTTTTCAATAATCATTTTTTGGCTAAGTTTTGAGATTTACATTTTTCGTCCTCCGTCCCTTCCCTCCCCACCTCCCCTCTCAGAAAGCAATCTAATATAGGCCAGACATGTATAAACACTGCAGTACTTTTCTAAGGGGTTTCATCTCTCTGCTCCCTCAACCAATCAAGAAGCATCAAAAGAGGGGGAGGCTAGGTGGCACAGTGGATAGAGCACTGGTCCTGGAGTCAGGAGTACCTGAGTACAAATCTAACCTCAGACACTTAATAACTGTCTTGCTGTGTGACCTTGAGCAAGTCATTTAACCCCATTGCCTTAAATTAAAAAATAAATAAATAAAATAAAATAAAAAGAAGCATTGAAAGACAAAACTGAAATAGTCCTTGCCCTCATGGAACTTTTGTTAGGGGTAGGATGAGACACCATGCAAAGTATACAAAAAATAAATATTATGGTCCTTTTGTTGGGGCAACACTAGCAGCAAGGAAAATGGTGAAAGATTTCAACTTGAGGTGGTATTTAAGCAAAAATTTGAAATAAACTAGAAATTTTAAGAGGTAGAAGTGAGGAGGGAATACATTCCAGACATGGGATATAACCTACGCAAAGAAAAGTGTGGAGATGGGAGATGGAGTGTCTTGAGCTGAGGTCAATTTGGTTAGACCTTTCCCCACTTCAGACCCTCAAACCAATATCTAATTGATCTTTTTTATATGTAAAGGTATTTAGAGAACTGTACTACTCAAAAACTCTAAAATGATGCCTAGTTGCCAATTCATTAACATTTAAATTCTAATTCCTCTCTAATCTAATACCACTCCACCTTTCAGTCTTTCCCCTCCTGCACACTATGCTATTTCCAAAATGAAGTATATCCTGTTTTTTAATAGGTGCTACAATTTCCTACTGTTATGTTTTTGTTCATATTGTTTCCTATCTCCTTGTCTCCTAAAAATTCTTACCATTCTCTAAAGCCCATCTCAAATGCTAATTTCTCCACAGAATCTTCCATGATATCTCAGTCTATAATAATTTTTGCCCTCTCACATATGACATAATTTTTCTTTGAATGTCTCTTTCAAGTCTTAGAAAATGCTCTTAATTCTCTTATAATATATTTGCCATGAAATATATTGTATTATAAGTATTTGTAAATATGGCCCATCAATCTATTAGGCTCTAAATTCTTTCAAAGAAAAGATTTCATCCTCCCCTCTATTAATACATAATTATAATCTATCCTGCACTTAATAAATATACATTGCATTGAATTGAGCAAAATGCCAAATGAAGAAGGAATCAAGAACACATCTTTTTTCCTAAATCAGGAGGGAACAAAAATTTCAAAATAGAGAGGAGGAAAAGTTGAATAATTCAAACTTGTTGTCCTCAATCACCACAAAAAGCAGTGTTGCATAATGGAGACTACATTTCATTGATGACAGAAAGATTTGTATTCAAATCTTGATTCAGATATTAACTATCCTGTGATCCCCCCCCAAAAAAGCAGTGAGGTACCACAGAGGTAACATAGAGACTAATTTTCCTCAATCTAATTCTGGTCTCAGAGGCCTACTGGTTATGTGACCCTGGGCAAGTCACTTAACTCATTTGTCTCTTTTTCTTCATATGCAAAATGAACTGAAAAAGGAAATGGCATACCTCACCACTATCTTTACCAAGAAAATACTAAATGGGATCACAAAAATCAGACATAATTAAAGCAACTGAACAACAAAAGACCCCCACACACACCAAAGGCATTTAATCTTTCACAATCTCTCTTGCCTCATTTATAAAATGGGAACAAAAATAGTACCTATGTCAAATATTGTTGTGAGAATGAGGATCAAGTGAGACAATATGCAAAGTGTTGTGCAAAACTTAAGAACTATCCATTTTTTGCTGTTGTTTAAATGAAGTTGGAGGTGGGATCATCTGCAAAATAAAGTGAGCAGAAGTGTGAGTGGGTACATGGAGAATACTAGGAAATGTTTGCAACAACCACTGCTGAGAATTCAACAGAGAGCAACTCAATAAAGATCCGAGTCCTACTTCTGATATGTACTACCTACATGACTATGGGTAAATACCTTTTCCTCGCTGTGCCTCATAGTCAGTCTAAGACTTCAGTTTTCTAATTTAGTGGAGAAATTTTCCTGCACCCATGAAGTTACAGGAGCAGTTCAAAATTATTATTATGAAGACAGTGTTTAGAGATTACCCACCAAATGCAAATAAAAAGACATATAGATGATCTCAAAGGACTTGCAAAATAGTTTGGGGGATAAGGTGCAAAGCTATGAAAAGGTAAATTATCATCTAGACTTTAAAAAGAGAATAGAAGAGTTACCATTAGCCAAATGACTTGCCCAAAAAGCAATTACAATAGGAGCTGTGAAGACAAAGGGTTCCCTGTACCTGGTGATCCCTAGGGTCCTCATACAAATCTTTTATAACTCAGAAACAGAAAACTCACTTCAACTTGCAGCCACAGATTTGGGTTAATAATATGACTAGGTAAATTTACAGTCCTAAGTTTGCAAACTAATTTTCAGAGGGCTGTCTGTATAATGAAAAAAGTATGGGTTTTTTTTTGCTTTTGTTTTTTGCACATTAGAGCAGTCCCCTCAAAAGAGAATACAGAAATTCCATCAATGTCAGTGCTCTAGGATGAGCCCTGAAAGAGAAACAACCAGTTCATCTTACAACAGGGAATATTTTTGTAGCACATCAAGCTTTGGAAAGTATTTTCCACAAGTTATCTCTTTGGATCCTCATGATATCCTTACAAGGCAGGAGATATTATTAATCAATTTTTACAGAAGCATCAATTGTATCTGAGAATGATTAAGTAAAGTATTAAGGGTCAAACAGTTAGCAAGTGTTGGGATCTGAATATGAACTCAGACAGGACTGGACTTCCTGATTCTGAGTTCTATTCACAACACCACTTATCTCATTTAAAGTGTTGTTTTTCCTGAATTTAACAAAAGAAAAAAGACTGAGGACAAAAACCAAGACCATTATGGATTTCTAGGACCTCCAAGATTTCTCCCACCTTTTAAGACCATGCATAGTCCTAAAAGAATAATCTGTAGAACATTGTTGGTTAGATTCATATTCAACCCCATTATTTAAAAGATGAAACAACTGAAACCCAATGTAATTTGCTTGTTCACCAATACTCAGTCCTCCTCTAGATTGTTTTTAGGTAGGTCCAAAATGCACAGGTCATCTTTGCTAAATAACTGAGGTTTTTAGTTTGGGAGGGACATGGGGTATGGAGATAGAATTGGAAGGGATGAGTTCAAGACTTAACTACTGATATAAAAAAATACATTTATATATTATAACAAATATACAGATATTATACATGCTGAAATATATATTACTGAGAGATATGTACT
Source organism: Macrotis lagotis (assembly GCF_037893015.1). Classification (NCBI taxonomy): domain Eukaryota; kingdom Metazoa; phylum Chordata; class Mammalia; order Peramelemorphia; family Peramelidae; genus Macrotis; species Macrotis lagotis. The sequence goes on from NC_133662.1 coordinate 224,391,661, forward strand.
GAGATACATTGTGTGTGTATATACCTAGATACAAATATACATACACACACTAAGGCTGAAAAATCTTGGGCACAAAAAACAAATGGGCACCCTTCCTTCCTTCTGCCCACCCAAGCTGCTCAGACTACCCACACACTCATTCCCTGACATTTCTCTCTCTGACTTATATCTCACTTCAGCACAAAATAGTATAGATCAGAATGTCCGGAGAGAATGATTCCAAGGGCACTAAACCCCAGGGAGGCTAATTTTTAGTGGCAGCAAATTAGAGGAGATAGATTGGCATTTTTCCCTTCAAGAGATTCATGCTCTCAAAATTCTTACTCAAGGGTAGATTTATAGGGAAAGAATTTTTGATTGTCATTCCCAAAGCTAATATGTTCTTGGTGTTCTCTCCTTCACCTCCCTTGGTAGACTCATCCAAACCATTTAGCTCCAACTGCTCCTCTTCTCAGTTAACCCCTTTGGAAAGAGGGAGACCGAAAGCTTCTGCTCCATGCCTACCTACCTCAAGGAGACGGCGGCCTCTAAGTTCAGCCCAAGTTCGATGAGTTCTTCAGAGGAGGATACCCTATAAACCCCTAATGTAGTCATACAACTTCTAGTGCCTTCTGAAGGAATGACGGGTGTCACTGAGACGGTACTGTTCATGTGCCAAGCCTGCAAGGACTGCCCTCTGATATGGAGCTGCCCTGTCCTTCCAGGCCCCCTCCCCAACTGGGAAACTGCTGGCACCAAGGCAGTGGCATTTAAACCCGCTGTCACAGATCCCACTCTGATCCCTTCGTGCTGGGCCAATTTAGCATTTGTCAGAGTGACCTGGCCTGAACTGTATTTAGAAACTTCAGGGATGATGCTGTCTGCTGGCTCCTCTCAGAGTAAAGGGAGATTTCCTGAGCCTGTGGGGTTGATTCAAGCAGTCCTCTTCCCCAGGAATGAGGGCCAAACTGGCTTTTCTCTAATGGTCAGCTTCCTGCTCAGGTAGCATGTCCTGGACTAGTGTCCTTCTGTTTGAGACCTCTTCCAAGGAGAACAGGGACACATCTCTGTGAGACTGATGCTATTTATGAAGTCAAAGTTAAAGGGCAAAGGAAAGGAGGAATAAAAAGGCAATCAGTGGGAAAATTAATCTCTGGAAGCCAACTACAGGCTTTGTTTATGATTGTCAGCTTTGTTACCAAGATAGGGTTTACTGGAAAACACTCAGGAAACATCTGCTGGGAGAACTCAGACCCACCTGCTGTTCCTGAGGAGCCAGGGAGAGCCCATCTTTGCCCCCTACTCTCAGGGTGGTCACAGGCAGTTCAATGAAATGCCTAACATCATTACAGATCTCTGAAAGCAATCCACCAGCCCTGGAAATAGTCATGTACCTACTCATTTCATATATATTTATTCAGTTTGTGTATATATACATATATATATATGTGTGTGTATATATATATATAGATAGATAGATATATATAATGTAAGCTCTCTGAGGGCAGAGATGATGTCATCTTTCTCTTTGTATCCCCAGTCTAGAACAGAGTAGGCACTTAATAAATGCTTTTTGATTGAAGAGTTAGAGCTGAAAGCATCCTTAGGGATCAACAAGTCCAACCCCACCATATTGGAAATGGACTTGCCAAGGTTCCCCCAGCTGTTGTGTCTGAGTAGCATTCAAAGTCAAGTCTTCCTGACTCCAAGTCCAGTGTGCTATCCACCATACTATCCCAGATCCAAGCATATTTTGGTGTCGGTTTCATAGGGGCAAGGTTAAAAAGTTATCATGTTTTAGAAAAATTATGATTTTGTTGCTGTGAGTATTCCTTCCACCTCAACACCGAGCACAGTTCATTTTATACCTTTGGATATAGTTTTTGTGAATTACTTTGGCCAAAATAACAAAAAAAAAAATACCCTCAAAATGCTCAGCATCCTGGTGATGAACTTCTCACCCTTAGGTGGGTACTTGGATGCCATCCACATGTGTGGTGCATTGCCAGAACAAACTGAAAGAAAACTTTGCAACCTAGAAGGATGAGTCTGAATGTTTGGTCCATTAGCATAGCCATCAATAACTCACAGTTAATTAGGCATCATCACAAAATTTCAGCTTAAAAATTAAAATAATAAAATAATAGGAAAAGACATTTCCTTTTTTGGACCAGGAGGTCTTTTTTTGGACATGGAAACTTTGGCAGTCTGGTTAAGCTTATGGAGCCCTTCTCAGAATAAAGTTTTTAATTAATTAACGGAAATACTAAATTTGAGTTAGAGGTTATGAAAATAATGCTGGAATTTTTTTTCCCAACCGAATTCATGGCTCTCTTGAAATCCATTCATGGACCTCTTAGGAGATCTGTGGACCTCAAGTTAAGAACTATACACTTGAGAAGCTCAATTCCATTCGCCCACAAGATGAAAGGTAGTTCCCAAAAATGACTTACCATCACCACCACCATCTTCTTGCTCTGCTGTCCCTGATTAGTCTAAGAGACCTAGGACAGAACCCGGACTGAGTCCCTCAGAGACATCCTGTCTTTTAAAAGGCATCATTGTTTAGCCTCTCCCCATTTCTGGGCAAAAACCCAAAAGCTCAAAGAATGTGGTTTTTAGGATCGTGGCATCTAATCCATTCAAGGATTATTTTGCCCCCTACTGCTCAAATGGGTGTGTTAATCATCACCTCCCTTTGTTCTGTAATAAATTCAGTTCTGGCTAATTCCAGGCTTCTCTGCATCACTGGAGTTTAAAGATGGCGTTTTGACAGGTCAGATAAATGGAATCAATGGACCACCAACCAGTCAAAAATCTTAAGTGGTTTGGGGAGCATGTGGAAGTAATCTTTTCAAAGAATTCACAAGTCTGTAGGATGGGGACTTATTGATGGCGTATGTGCCATTGTATACATTACAGTACAACTCTATAGATTGTATTCTGCATATAATCAAAACTGATTCAACAATCAAACACATTTTAATCATTAAGCCAAGTGTAAAGCAAGTATTATCAAGAACAAATCGAATTACAATAAAATCCACCACAACATTTTTAAAGGACCAAGAAAAGAATCGGGTAGGAAAAATATTGTACTAAAGTAATCAGTTTTTTAATGCATGTAATTGTCAATGAAGCTGAAAATATAAATAAACAAATATATGCACACATATAGTGCAAGGAACATTTAACTAACACCTACAATGTGCAAAGTTCTGTGTGGGGTGCTTTTTATAACTAGTATCTTGTTTGATCTGATTATAATATTATATGTGGGGCGCGGAGGATTTGTTTGATCCAGATCTGTGTTTCCATCAGTGGAGAAAATTCCCAGAGAGGAAATGCCCTGTCCTTCCCTGTGCAGATCAGTAACCCATCTATAATCTATAGAAAATGATCTAGAACATCTTGAGATTAAGTGGCTTGACCACAGTCGCCCAATAAATATCAGAGGCAAATCTTCATCTCATGCCTTTATAACTGCAATATCAACATCTCACTTCTACACCGCACTGCACTATAGTTATCTAAATGGTATCCATACTTTTGATATCATAAAAGTAACTATAGCTAAAATGATCATTTGGACTCACATCATGCTTAATAGGTGTTTAAAATGTTTCATATACATTATTTCATTTGATATCTCATGATCTATTTCTGAATAACATAAATAAATCAAATTATTTTATATCTTATTATTTGAAATACACTAAAAATATACCATCTATTTAGAGGAATCCTTCAAATAATGATTTTGGATAGTGGAAGTTTATTCACCCCTTGATATATCTTTATATAAGGTCTAATTCTTGTATATGAAGTGTTTTCAAAGTGAGACATGTTGGCATTTTCCACAATTCATTTTACTGTATTGTCTAGACTGTTCAACTGGTCAGCTGGCTCATATTCAGGTACTCTTGGAATAGTCTTCAGAGGTCATTTAACCTAACCCCCTCATTTTGCAGGAAGAAGATTTGTTTTCAAAGAAGTTAAGCACTTCTCTCAAAGTCAGATAGCAAATGACTGAGCCAAAATTTGAACCCAGATCCCTTTGCCTTCCAAACCAGGGTTATCTCTCTTGCACCAAACTCAAGGTCTTCTTTGCAGTGGGCAAAAAGTAAAGGGCAGTTTCTTTATAGGAAGAAACATTAACTCTTTCCAAACACTAGACTAACTTGGTAGCTGAAATTTATACCACTTTTCCCTGCAAAGACAGACTTGTTCTATGTCTTTGGGTAGTGTGATGTTAAATATTTAACTGGGACTAGACACAGTTGGTTCTACTGTTTTTAAAACCATCTCCCTCATGGAAAATTTTGCTGGCATAAAAATATGTATCAACAAAGTCATAGCAAAATCACTGAAGTTTGTGTGAAGAGACACACAGCTTCATTGCTTCTATCTATACCCCGAATTCAATCTCAGTGATCCTTGAACAGCAAGAGTCTTCTATAAGGAGAAATACTACCTGACCACTCTATCCCAACCCCCCCAGTCAACTAACTTTCTTTCCAGAACACTACTGTGATTCCCATTCCCATTCTGATCCTAAGACCATAAAAATGGATGCTAAGGAGTATTTAGGACTTGCTACATAATGTTTAGTCCAATAATACCATCAACAGAAAATAAGAAATAAAATTATAGAACATTAGCTCTGGAAGAATCTAGTCTAATATCTTCATGTGACAGATGAAGAAACTGAGGCCAACGAGGGGAAGCTACTTACCCAAGATCACAGAGACAAATATCAGGGTCAAGTAGATGACCTATGTCTTTTGACAGTCTATCCAATATTCTTTCTACTATAATATGCTACCTCCCACCTGGTTGGTGTCCAGATTCTTTTATACCACTGATACTGCCCTGTCTCCTCATATTTATGGGAATTCATTCAAACATTATACCTATAATACTCTTTAGCAGTTGAGAGCTCTTCACATGAAGAAAATAAAAAGTCCATTTTCTGCCATTGGTTAAATGGGAAATGCATGTTATTAAAGTGAATGCATTGTGGTTTATATGTTTATTCAAATATTTAATTCCCTTAAACAACACATTTCTTTAAAAATAATGGATAATTTTACATACAATGATCAGTGGTTCTATCCCTGTTTCTGACATATTTTGCAAAGTCAGGAAAACCTGGATTCAAGTGCTTTTTCTAACACATGCCATCCACGTGACCCTCGGCAAATCCCTTCACTTCTCATTGCCCTAGCATCTAGGCAACCCTCTAAGATCCTAAGTCTTGGAAAAGAAGATAATGTGCATTGGAGGAGGGAGTTTTCTCACCCAAGATTTCCTTATGGCAATGAAATTACAAGTCCAGTCTCTATTTCTAGTTTGTTATTACTAATATAATAACATGCTTAAATAACTTTTACATATATCATTTAATTTTTATACCTTGTGTGACAAATAAAGCAAGATTATTCTAGTTTTAAGGATAAGAAAACAAGCTCTATCCACTTAATTGAAGGGTTCTTCTAAATAAATGGTATATTTCAAATAATTAGAAATAAAATAATTTGATTTACTCATGACATTCAGAGATAGATCATGAGATATCAAATGAAATAATGAATATAAAACATTTTAAACACCTATAAGCATTATGAGTTCAATGACATTTGGTAGAAATTAGAAGATCTTGATTCTTGCCTTCATTCTCTCCTTCAGTAGAAAGAAAACTCCTTGAGGGGAGTTGGGGTTTCATTTTTGTCTTTGTATCTGTAACACTTAGCCTAAACCCAGTAAATAGATACCCAGTAAATATTTGCTCAATTGAACCCCTCAGGGACCTCAATCATCTCATCCTTGAAATAGGAATACTACTCTATTTGCCTAAAAGAAACTAGAACTCGTCATTGTTGATTCCTTCCAAGTCTAGCATGTTTTGAATCTTTCTCCTGAACCCTTTCCAGAAAGAAAGACAAGTAGCCAAAGCCACAGGCCAATTGACAGAGTTGGGAAAGCAGCATTCTTACCTATTAAATCTTAGTCACAGGCTCTTTCCCCAGTACATTCCCAGCTTTCTGTCCTGAGACTTAACTATAAATTCAGCATATCTACAGGGAACATCTAACCAGTCCTCATGACAAGCTCCAAGGGTAATGGTGGCCATATGTAGTTTCTTGTTTTTGTTGTTGATTTTTTAGTTTTTGGCTTTCTGCAAGGAAATGGGATTAAATGACTTTGCCGAGTTCATACAGATTGGTAATGTCTGAGGCTGGATTTGAATTCAGGTCTTCCTGACTCCAGGGTAGGTGTTCTATCTACTGTGCCACCTAACTGCCTCTGTAGTTTCTTTATACTGAAGATTAAGATTAATTCTAGGGACCATCCCATTCCCTCAAGCAATCCCCAAAACAATTTCCCAATACTGGAAATGAGCTTGTCATGCATTTTTGTGATCCAATTTCATCATAACAAATCCTAAGGCTGGAGTGTGGACTGCTGGAGCAAATGTTCCTTAAAATTAATAAACCCTTTTGGAGTAATGCTATTTGTTTCTTTGCCCACAATCAATGACCACAGGCCTTGCTCCAACCCAATGACATTATTGTGACCTTCACTCTATAGGCTCCCAACCTCATGATGTTTGGTCATGTTACACATCCTATAGGTCAAATTGCTCAGATTTAAGTAAGATAAATGACCACCTCTGGAAGAATATGAATTTCCCTACATAGAAGTCAAAGTATCCACAAAACAAAATGTATTTATGAGAATATATATATATGTATATATATACACATATATATATATTCTAAGAACTGGAATGCAACTTGGAAATCCTCTCATCTCATCCACTTCCTTTTTTTAATAAATAAGACACCTAGAACACAGGAAAAATAAGAAACCTACCAACTAATTAAACAATTCAGTCAATCTGAAGGATGAATTAAAAATGAAACTGGAATTTGAACCCAGGTTCCAACATTCTTCCCACCATGTAATGCTTCTCTCCTCAGGGATACTTATTTCCCAAAGAGAAAATTGCCAACATTCAACAAAACAGATATTAAAGGGTCTAATGTGTGAGAACATGAAAGGGACTAAGAGTGTTTAACCAGGAACTGATCTCTTCCCTCATGGAGTTAATAGTCTAATGGGGATATGAGACACAAGCACAGAAAACTAGAGAGAGTTTCATTATCATGGTGCAGTGGATAAAAAGTCACCTTAAATTCAGACTAACTTGGGCTCAAATATGACTGTGTGACTCTGGGCAAATAATTTAACCTCTTGGTGTCTCATACAATCCCACATGTATAATATGCAACATAATTGCTGATAAGCAATGGTGAAGGGAGCCCCCAGGCTAATAAAATCATCAATCTAGACATTACATGATAAATGCATTAGAAAGTTATTGGGGATTCTCAAATACCCCTCCAGTTATCATGAACCTAATTCACTTCTCTGGCTTTATTTTAAAAATTCTGCTTCCCATTGTCCTGTGCCAAATGAGGCCACATGATATCCAGGTTGGACATATATCCTGGCTAAGAGATTCTGGGAAGGTTGCAGGGAGGAGGTGGAATTAAAGTTGTAGTTAAAGTTGAAACTTGATGCTTTCTCTATCCACCTCCTCCCTCTGTACAAGGATATTGCTTTAGGTTTGATCAGTTGTAAAATAAACCCAAGTCTTAGAATCAGAGGATCTGTGTTCAAATTCCATCTCTGATGGAATGTGTAATCTTGAATTAGTCATTTAAACTCATCTTGGTTCCAGTGTCCTCAGGGGCTTGAACTCTCTGGTCTCTGGGACTTTCCACCTCCAGGAAACATCTTCTTTGGGATTCTCAAATACACCATTTAAGTGATCATGAAACTAACTCACTTCTTTGGATAAATTTTAAAAATTCTACTTCCCATTGTCCTGTGCCAAGTGAAGAAGGGGGAGGTGGAAATTCTCACCAGTTGGATTCACCAGTAGTTCTGTTTGGGGGTGCATACTTCTATTGCTCTCTGTCAATCATTCATCCATATGGCAGCCCTAGATCTTTCTAACAATTTTCTCCTCCTCTTTTTCATTTAATTTCAATTCAAAATGGAGGAGACAGCAAGTAAACAAATGTATATGAAGACTTAAAGGAAGTCAGGTTGATCAGTAGTCAGAGGGGAGGAGGGAGAGTATTCCAGGCATAGGAGAAAGCCATAGAAAGTGACCAGAGATGGAATGTCTTATCAATGGGACATCCAAGAGGCCTGTATCACTGAATTGAAGGTGATCTATCTTTGATTAAGGTATAAGAAGAATAAGAGGGAGCTAGGTTATAAAGGTAAATGCCCAACAGAGCAGTTTGTATTTGTACCTGTAGGCAATAGGAAATCACTGGAGTTTATAGAGTAAGGGGTGACATAATCTTACAGGCTTAATACATCACTCCCTCCATCCCCAACTTTACAGCTCCAAGGAGACAAAGCATTTCAGAATGCACCCAGGGAGAACACAGGGAGAACACAAAGCATCTCAATTATTAAAGACTCCTCAGGAAGGCTACCATGTCAGACCGACAGAATGGTTCCACTTACCTGCTCCAAAGGAAGAAAAAGCCCTGTTGTTGTGCTAGGGTTTGCATTCCTGGTTCCAAGTGGCCTAGACGGGCCAAAGCTGCCAGCTAGGCCATAGATCTCTCCCCTCTAGCAATAAGGTCACCATGTTAGCAGCCTTACCCTACTCTGGAACAGTTGCTGTTGTACAGAAGAACTAATGTCTTCATCAGTATCTCCGCTATTTCACACTTCATTTCCTTCCCAACTCTTGGATGAAAATCATCCAGTCCTGGTGATTTACTTTACGGCACTTTCTTTTAAGTTGGTTGGCTTCTCTGGGAATGCCACGCCAGCACTTTCAAGGCTCCAGCTGAGGGAACGTACGCAGTATCTAAATATCTGCCGATGGCTGAATCCCACACAAAAACCAGGGTTCTGGCAGAGGCCCGATTTAAGACCCGTGGGGTTGTACTAGCCATGTTGGCTGAGACATGGGGATGAAGGAATTCTGCCAGGCCCTGAAGCCCGAGGCTAGGGTAAACAAGGGAAGAAGCAGCTTGCTGCAGAGGAAAAATAACTGACTTCATAGTCAGAAGGCATCAGACAAACTGAGATTGAAACCCAGATCTGCCACTTGCTACCTGTAGGACTCTGAACAAGTCAAGTCTTTTCTTGGGTCTCTCTTTCCTCAAATATTAAATAAGGAGATCTGTGCCAGATGATAGCAATTGCCATTTATATAACATTTTATATAGGAATAGGGACTAGATCTGTTATTTCAATATACAGGTAACTTCTCTTATCCATGTAGGTGGATACCTTTCTTGTAACTTATTGGATTCTTGTATTACCTTGAATACTCAGGAATAAAATGAATTACCCCAAGCTATGTAGCCAGCATAAGTAAGAAACAAGACTTGAATCTAGGTTTTCCTGGCCAGCTGTCTGTCCAAAAGGCCACTGATTGTTGTTCAGTCATTTCCTTTATGACTTTATTTTGTGATTTTCTTGGCAAAGATAGTGTAATATCTTTCCAGTTCATTTTTATAGATAAGAAAACTGATTGAGAGTTAAGTGACTTGCCTAAGGTCACACAGGTAATAAATATCTGAGTCTAGATTTGAACTCAGGAAGATGAGTCTTCATGATTCCAAACCCAGTTCTCATCCACTACTCTACCTAGTTGCCCAGTCACAAGGTCACATTGCCTCTCATTTCCTTTAAGCCTCACATTAATCCTGTGAGGTATGTACCACAGGCTTTACTATCCCATTTTATAGATAAGAAAATTGAGTTTTATGCACATTTATTGACTGGTGTACCCACAGAGAGTGGGTACTTTTAAACATAGGTCATTTAATTTAATTGGAATCCAAGTTCAGAACTCTTTCCCTCACATTATGTAGACGTGATAGAAATATACTCTTAAAAATTTGAGATTCATAATTTCATACACATTTGCAGCATCCCCTGGTAGGGATGGTTCCACAAATCATTACCTTAAAAAGTAAATATGGCATTTTATTTGTTTATCCATTTATCAGATTTTTTTCTCAAATCTCAAGAGCAAGATCAATTCTTCAGCCTTAGATCTACTGTTGTTTTTCCTCCCTTTTCAAAAATAACCATGGAAGATGATGTCTTGATTTACAAGTGAATTGAAAATCAATGAGGGAGGACTGTGCAATGTCACCAGCTTCACATTTCCTCTCCGGCGCCATCTTAATCTGGTGATAAGATACAGATTGGAAGACTGGAGATGATCCTGGATGTCATGGAAGACCTAGGTCTCCCCTCAGATCTAGGATTGGAGAAGCACTAGGTCTTTCCTTCCTCTTCCCTTTATCCTGGAAATACATCCTGTGTTTTCTTAAAAACAGAGGAAAATATGCTGAAATCTGGCTATAAACTCTCCTCCCAGATCTAGTCTCTTCAAAGAGCATGGTGGAAAAATCAATCCACTGAGAAGCAAAAAGACTTGGGGTCAAATCTTAGCTCATTTACCAGCTCTGTGGGCCCAGACAAACCAATAATCTGTCTGAACCTCAACTGTTACATCAGTAAAATGGGAATAATAGTACCTGTCTCAATAGATTGTCATGAGGATGTTTTTAAAAAACATTTGACAAACCTTAAGAGGGTATCTAAGCTATTACTAATTTTATTATTAGCATTAATTACTGATAAATCACACACCAATCATTAAATTTCTCTGTATCTTTGCTCCTGCATCCTAAAGTCAATTCTCTCCCAAGAGTCAATTCTATAAGTGTTTGTTGAATTATATGAACTAATTATCAATTAGTTCTATTTTTAAGAAAGAAAAAAAAAAGAGGAAAAAAAAACATGGTAAAAGTGAAAATCAGGGACCAAAAGGAAAAGAATAAAGATGAAGGCGAAGAGGAAGGTGTGGCCAGCCAACTCCAGAGGCATCCCCCTTCACCTATATATGGCCTGTTTTGATAGATGGAACTTATGGTCTTAAACATTGCTAGGTCACTGAGACACGACTAATGATTGAAGCCAAAACATTCAGGGACAAATTAAAAATGACTTTTTTTGACCTCTGGGGCATCCCAGAATGCAGATGTCCTTTCAGATGGTTTTGTAAGAGTGGCTTGGAAAGCCTCATGACCTGTTTTTATCCTGCATTATATTTTAACATTTAAACAACAATACCATCAGGAGACAACATGTGTCACAGGCTTAGCCCGTCACACAATAAGCAGCAAAGCCACAATTCCCAGCTGCCAAACATGAAAAATATGAAGAAACCACACATATTGTAGTGAGATCCATAAAACACCCCCTCTACCCCACATCTGCTGCACAGCAGAGAAAATCCCCTCCCATTCCACACAGCTCATACATTTCCCTCATGAGGAGGGAAAAGTACTCCATTAATCCCAACTACGTTGAATAAGGGTTGGAGCTGCCAGCACAGGAGGCGACGTCCACAAATATAGATCATCTTGATAATGAAAAGTCATAGCACTGGGTTCTCCTGCACCATCACTGGCACTGCCACTGTCACCATGACTAAACAATGAAGCCGGGTTTTCTGGGTTCTCCTGCACCATCACTGGCACTGCCACTGTCACCATGACTAAACAATGAAGCCGGGTTTTCTGGGTTCTCCTGCACCATCACTGGCACTGCCACTGTCACCATGACTAAACAATGAAGCAGGGTTTTCTGGGTTCTCCTGCACCATCACTGGCACTGCCACTGTCACCATGACTAAACAATGAAGCAGGGTTTTCTGGGCAAGGCACTTTTCTAAGGTTATAAAAAGACAAAACTAAAAAACTCCCTGCTTTCCAATAGCTTGCATTCTACTAGGAAAAATATAGCATGTAAACAGAGAAGCATGTGTGTATTTGTGTGTATGTATGTATATATGTTACTTATGCAGGCACGTAGGTAGATATGTCTGTATGTGTGGCATACACACATATATGAGCATGTCTAGACCAGGCATTTATACTTTTATAGGTATATGATATATACATATGTGCAGTGTGTGCATATGGCTATGTTTATCTATGCACTGTGTTATATACACGTATGGACAGATACATACAAACATTATCAGCATCATGATAGTTTGATCCCTCTAAGAAAACAATAAACAAATGGGAAAACTAATTCTAGGCAATAGAAAAAACTTAGATAAGTGAAAATCTATACATTTTTCAAGACCCAGCTCATGGTAAAAGTAGAAAGAATAGAACACTAAATTGGGTGTCAGAAGAGTACAAATTTGCCTTGGACAAAACAAATCACCTTGCTGGGTCTCAGTTTCCTCACCTGTCCAATGAAAGGTTAAGAACAGATGATCTCTAAATCTCATCATCTTTCTTTGGTCAGATCCTTCCTAAAGTTTTCCTAGAGATGCCTCCAGGCTTGGCTTCTCTGAATTCTAATAGTATTGATTATCTTTACCATTCAGTTGAACATTTACTTAATCATGTGTGGTCTTCAGTTTTTCTATGTGTATTTTGGATCCCCACTTTCCAAGAAGACCAAAACCATCTCCAAGAAGCCTTGTAGGATTTGAAGACCATTAACTAAGAAAGTCTCACAATGTGCTTGAGGAAAAATTAACTTGACTCAGGATATGACAAATCCTCTGGTGGTGCTTTAGACATAATGAGGCCCAAACTTATATGGCAAAACATTCAGGTGAGTGGACTTACCTCCAGCTCATCTTCCTAATCAAACTGCAACACTTCAACCCACTCAGACTGGCTCACCATCCTCTACTCCACACTGCCTCTCAGAATGGGAACAAATAAAAATAATTCTGATTTCTCATTTCATGAGGGAAGATCATTCATGTGTGGCAGATCAACAACATAGGAAAAAAAACATCCTTAGGCTCATTTTCTTACAGTGTATCTCTGAGGCAGGAGAGAAAAATCAGAGAATTTTTTTTCCTTAAATGTTGAACTTATGGTTTTGCTTATAGGGTTTGTGCAATAAATGGGGTAATAAAGATTTCTGTAGTCTGATAGCAGAGAATGTATTTAGTACTTCCTCCTTGTAAAGTAGATACCCAATAAATCTTGAGTGAATATCAAGGGTAAGGAAAATTGTTCAGGAATCACTGAGTAAGAGGAAAATGGGGGGTCAAGTTTATCTTGAGGTTATGAGAAAGACTATCTTGCCAGTTTGCTAGTGAGAAACAACCTATAAGACAGAGGAATGACTATCCTGTGGCTGGAAGAGAAGCTGACTGGGAGTTTTTTTTTTCCCTGACCTTACTGGGGACCACAGAAAACAAGAAGACACAAATTTCTTATTTATCTGAAACTCTACTGTCTCTGAGTAAAGAAAAACAAGGCCCAGGAAACCACCAGAAGAGGTCTGGCTTAGCCAAGGGCCTTCAGGCTTTGAAGAAATGGAACATCCCAGTCTTGGTTTGAGCCAGACCTCAGTGCTGGCTTCCAAAAGAAAAGAAAGAAGATGGCAGCTGGCCAAAGGAGAAGGAGGGCAAGAATGGGGGCAGGAGAAGGTGGCTATATTTGGGTTTGTTTGTTTTCTTAAACACAGACCCAGTTCTGACTTTTCTGTGTCACCCAAACCAGGCCTCTGATTAGAGTAAAGCAAGTTGACAGGAACACTTTGTAAAACATAGACATTTCTTATTGACTGATTCATAAATGTCTGGTCTTTTATTCTCTTTTATTCTCTTCAAATTCTGTCCTTTGAACATCACAGTTCACACTGACTTAAATATGTATAGACGATGTAATAATTCTTTCAGAACTCCAGACCAACATCAAATTAGCATGTCATATTACAGAAGACTTGAAACCCAAAACACCTGACTTTCTGTTCCAGTGACCTTGAGTACATACATCCCTACACTTATCTCAGTCTCAGTTTCCTTTTCTATAAAACGTGGGACTTGGGCTGGATCATCTCTAAGGTCCCCTACTTATCTAATGGGTTATTATTCACCTCCTATAATTCAATGAGTTAGGTAATAAGAAAGAAAACAGAAGAAACAAAGTGATAGTGCTTCTCTTGAGGGCAGTGATTATCTTTTGCCTTTGGGTCCCCAGTTCTTAGAACATTATATAGGTGCCATACATATATACATATATATATACATATATATATATATATATGTGTGTGTGTGTGTGCTTGATAAATGTTTATAGACTGACTGACTTTCTCTCTCTGTTCTGAGACCTAGACCAGACAAGTAAAAACTCTCTAAAGTACTTCCATTGGCAGACAGCTTGGCTAATTATTAGTTAAAGTTATAACACTAAAATTACCTTTTATTTGTATAGCATTTTATAGTCCCAAAGTATTTCGCAAATATTTGATCTGCATGATCCTATGAGAGAGAGGGAGAGAGAGAGAGCAAATAATAATATCCCTGTTTTATAGATGAAAAAACTGAGCTCTGAGAACTCTGGAAAATGACCTGATCAAGGTTACCCAATTAATAATCCTGAGCCAGGATTAGAAGCAGGGCTTAAATTGAGAATAGACCACTGGGGGCAAGGAAAAGCTATGGAGTTCTCCAGTTTGACTTTCTTAACCAAATAATCAAATGAAGATAAGAATTAGTCATTATATCATAGAACTAAATGAAGAGTCGGATGATATGACCTCTCTCATTTCCAATGATAGTAAAGATAAAAAACAATTAAGACCAAGGTATGAGGTCAAGGGCCATCATAAATGTATCACTTCTTGTCCTCTTATGGATGAAAGTCTATTAACAAACCAAGTGATTAGGTGTCCAATCATGCTGCCCAATGGCATGTTTATGGAATGGGGAAAGTAATCAAGGAAATCCATTTGTTCCAGGCAATCGATATTCTAATGTAGTCACTCAAAAAAGGCAATCAATCCACCCCATGCTGTCCCCCAACAAACATGTATTTGTGCTGAGAAGAAATGCCCAAAAATAGAATTCTGCTCTAACAGCAAGAACTGGCAAGGAAACTCAAGGCAGGTGTGGCTGACTGACCAACAAACTTCAGAGACAGGAAATATTGCTGGGATTAATAGCCCAGTTCTGATTCAGCTCATCTAAAGAAGGGGATTTCTCCAAGTCACAATGCTGCTTCCCTCAACCCAAGGGCATAAATGGCACGAGGCTGGAGATGATGCAAAACATTTTTAAAAGAACCCACTCAGCAGGACTCCAAAGTCTATGAAGCACAGTTGTAGCTATGAGAGTGAATTTGGTTCCAGGGACATCATCCCCTTCACAAGACACAGGGCCAATAGGGCTCTACAGGCTGAAAGTGGGAGGAGTCTTTTATGGTAAAAAGGAGGTTTGAAGGACAGTACTCATTCTCTTGGCCAAGGTCAGAAGTAGCTTTCACCTATCACATGTTATAACTTAAGGGTCTCCAGAAAGGCTTTCTCACTCAGCCTTGATATCCTCTACAATCCTATTAAAGAATCTGAAATGTCTCCTTGTTTTTGGAGACAATAGGGGTTAAGTGACTTGCCTAGGGTCACATACATAATAAGTGTCCAAGGTCAAATTTGAACTCAGATCTTCCAGACTCCAGGGCTGGTGTTCTATCCATTGATTCATCTGACTGCCCCTCCTGAAATGTCATCTTGAACAAATCATTCTTTAATAGTTTATTTTGATAGGAAAGCTCTTTGACCTTTATGGGTAAAAGTGGATAAAAAGGCAGATTTTGGGGGCTTCTACATAAAAATATTAGAGAAGAGCCTTGACATAATGTCTGGAGAACTGTACTTGGAGTCAGGAAGACTTGAGTTCAAGATATGTCTCTGATACATACTGACTGTGTGACCCTTGGCAAATCACTTAACCTCTCAAAAACTTTATGACAGTCATTCTCACTCAGCAGTTCTTATAGTCTTGCCTGGAACATAGCAGGTGCTTAATAAATGTTTAATGACTACTTGAAAAATTATTGAGTATGCCAAAGAAATTTTTTTAAATCTATCTACAACTTTTTTATTTATTTATTTTTATTTTATCTATTTACAACTACTAGGTAGTATCTATTAGTATTTAGCATGTCAGAAATTCAAATGTCTTCATATTATTATGAAAATAATTTTGACCCTGTGGACCTCCTGAAAGGGTCTTGAAGACCCCCATGAGTTCCCAGATCACATTTCACGAACCACTACTTTAAGCTGTAGAGAATGTGCCAACCTCCACTGATAAAATGGTGTTCCTTACCGAGAGCATGCTACACAATTAAGATTACAGATCCAGTCTCTATCCTATAAGGAAGACTGGCGTAACAAATATATTTCCCTAAATAACAGACTGTGTTGACTCCCTCATCATCTCTGGCTCTTAGAATCTCCAACTTCCTTCAAAGCTCAACTCAGCAACACAACCTACAGAAGGCATTTCCTGAACTATAAATGCTCTCCCTTCCAACCCCATTGTAGTACTCCATCTCAACTTAAGACTATCGTACATTATTCATTTTTGTATTTATGATTTGGCATAGGGTACTGGATTTAGAGCTAAAGGTCTGATTTCAAGTCCCAACTCTGCTATCTCTATGACCTCAAAGCAAGTTCCTTAACCTCTCTGAGTCTCAGTTTTTTTCTTCAGTAAAATTAAGGATTTGGATTATATGTCCTCTGGCACATCATAAGCATTTTATAAATTCTTATTTCCTTTTCCTTTTCCCTCTTCCCCTTCTAATATCTTGTTATTAGTTGTAGATTTAGGAATATTACCCAGCAGCTAGATAAGAACAAGAAAAGGACCTAGCATACAAGAAGTTCAGTGGTAAGACCCAAAAGTGTGAAAATTCAGAATGAGTAAAATTCCAAAGATAAACTATACTCACTTTAAAACTGAAAAGTGTTGGCCTCTCTATCACATTGCCCTCAATTAAATCACAAACCCAAGAAGAAGAAAATAACTGAGAGAATCTTATTAAAATGATGGTTTGCCCCATGTCACCTGCCCCTTAAGGTCTTTCATTCAAGTTGGATTGCAGAATTGGAAAATTGGGAGAAGACTTTATTCGCCATTCAGAAATCCTCATCGTAGCATTTTTGACTAGTGATTGCTCCATCTGTACTTGAAAACCTCCAAAGAAAAGAAACTCATCATTTATTAAAGTTTGCTTTAGCCAATTTTTATTGGTGATAGGAAGGAAATTCAAGTATGAGACCAAATATTCACAGGGACTATTATCTGGACACTAGGCAGAACTAAGCAAAGAACATATTCTAGATGCACCGTAGGCTCCCAGATTCAGGAATTGAGTTGATCAAATCCCCTTATTATCCAAGGGAAAAATCTGAAGTTCAGAATGATGAAGCCTTACCCAAGATCATGGCTAGGAGGGCAGTGGCTATGAGCAGACAAGGCTGTCAGGTGTTGGAATGAGACCTGGGTTCAAAACCCAGCTTCACTACTTATAGTGTGAGATACTTATAGACCACCACCCTTCATTTCCCCCTACTGATATCTGACCCTTCCTTTCAAATAGCCACCTTCTCCTTGAATCCCTCAACTAAGATCACAGAACCTCAGAGTTGGAAGGGGACTCAGAGAAATTATCTTTGTCACCTCTTTGAATAGTAATTTATGTCCCTAATACTCTCACAAAATTCTCCTTCTTATCATGTTTATTTTTGTAATATGAAAGCCACCCCTCCCCATTAGACTGCAAGTTCTGCAAGTGGGGGGATGGAGATTAAAAAAATACCTGCATTACCTACCTGCAGAGTTATTTGTAGACTATAATGATGATAATTATAATAATAATAATAATAAAAATAGTAAACCTGCTACGTCTAGTCTTAAAAGTTTACAAAGCACTTTACATGTCCTATAACATTTTATTCTCACAACAAATGAGGAAACTGAGGCTGAGAGAAGTTCACTGACTTATCTAGGATCATATAGCTAGTAAGTTTCTAAGGGGAGACTTAAATGCTTCTTCCTGACAAAAAGTCCTGTGCTCTGTTTATTTCATCACTCCCTTAAGTGTTTTTGCAAGTTTTTAAGTACTCTGTGTATTTTAGATGTGTGTTTGTGTATGTGTGTATGTGTATGTTTATTGCAGAGCTGCAGATATCTTTAATAGTCAGCCATTATAACAAGCCAGCAGTTAAAAAAATATGCCTTTGATCATCCCTTCTGGTAGGATCTCAGGAATTATTCCCCATATTACACATTCATTTTTCCCAAAGTTTAACCACTATATATTAGTGGTCTTTATTTTTACAAATCTCCTTGAAAATAGGAATTGTTTCATTTTTTTGTATCTTCAGTCCCTAAGTGAATGCTTGTTGATTGACCAATCTCAGAATTACTTCATCCCTAATACAGCACTTTCACCAAAGAAGCCAATTAATAAATGTCAACAGAATTCAATTGCAAGTC
This sequence comes from Macrotis lagotis, assembly GCF_037893015.1. Classification (NCBI taxonomy): domain Eukaryota; kingdom Metazoa; phylum Chordata; class Mammalia; order Peramelemorphia; family Peramelidae; genus Macrotis; species Macrotis lagotis. Next base: position 224,410,028 of record NC_133662.1, read on the forward strand.
AGGTAGATACTACACATAACACATATACACAACAATACAAAGATAAAATAATAATGAGTGCTGAAAAATGCTTTCTGAATCGTATGGACTTGAATTGAATTTGGTAAAAGACTGCTATTACTTCTTCCAACAATTTTCCAGATCCAAAGTTGGGGGGGGGGCACAGAGAGGGAAGTAAAAACAAGGAAGAACAAGGAACTTTGCTATACAAGTTTTCTCCCCGTCCTGGGATTACAGAGGACACCAAGGGAAACCTAAAGAGAAGTAAATGAAGAAAATTTTATCCACAGATGTTACCTCAGTTCTTCCTTCCACACCTGAGGCATATATGTTAATGACTGATTGAATGGCAGTGGAGGAGTCAGAGATCCAGGCACTGCCTACAATGGCCTGGTGCTGAAGGTGCAATAGAGATTTTGTTTGCCAGTCAGTGATGGCCGGATGAACCCAGTGAAGATTTATTGCTGAGCTCTAAAAGGTCATCTATAAAACACACTATCCTTTCAGTCAGAGTAATTTGTCACAGATCCCAGCCCAGGATTTACAGAATTATCTTCCTAATAGAAAAACCGTCTGAAGTCTTATCTGAATATTCCATCCTTCCTTGGTGCAAAGAGAGCTACCATGATCCTTTAATCTCCACTTTACCAGGTTAAATATTGAGGCAGCAATGTATCCTGGCAGATGGAGAATTCACAATAACCCAAAGAGGATAGGTTATGTTATTGCTTAAACTTTATAGATGACAAAACTGAGGCAGACAGAGGTTAAGTGACTTGTCTAGGGTCACACAACTGATGATGTTCTGTCATTTTCAGCTATGTCCAACTCTTCATGACCTCAATTGGGGTTTTCTTAGTAGAGACAGTGGAGTAGTTTGCCATTTCTTTCTCTAGCTCATTTCATAGAAGACTAAGGCAGTCAGGGTTACTTGGAGTATCTGAGATCAAATCTGAACTCAGATCTTCCTGACTTCATGTCACCACCAAGATGCCTAGATTAAGTTAATTGAGTTGCCTAGATTAAGTTAACTGCCTAATCAATTGTATACTTTACCTGACCCAAGCCAACTCCACCACCACCTTAAGCCCAAATCATGATGTAGACAATGGATCCAAAGTGGGCTGAGTAACCACACTTTCTCAGCAAAACTATTTGTCGGGGCGGCTAGGTGGCCTAGTTGGGGCGGCTAGGTGGCGTAGTGGATAAAGCACCAGCCTTGGAGTCAGGAGTACTTGGGTTCAAATCCGGTCTCAGACACTTAATAATTACATAGCTGTGTGGCCTTGGGCAAGCCACTTAACCCCATTTGCCTTGCAAAAACCTAAAAAAAAACCTATTTGTCATAAATTGATGCCCAGGCTGTGAAGTTAGAGCAAGTTGGTGCCAACCTGATTGAAATCCTTGTTTAACTTGTTGACTTTGTGTTCATTATTCTTGGCCAGCTTTTTAGCATCTGTGGTCTTCATTTGAAAAACCCCAAAACATTCAGATTTCTTTAAGAGGAACATGCACAAATCTCATCCTGATATTTAGCCTGTTAGTAACCCCATCCCTAACTAACCCAAACCCCATCCTCAATTGCCATAAATTCCTATGTAAATAAGCAAACTTGATCTGGAAAACAAGATTGAAAACAATGCTTCTCTTACCTCCTTCAATTGAGACTGAACAGCTAAAAGAAACCAATGGTATTATTGCAAAGCCAACAAATTTAAATGTATCTCGAGCCCAATTGGCTCCTTCCTTCTAATGAGGAAAGATCAATCTTCAGCATCTAAATTTGAAGGTTTTTGTTTTTATTTTCTGGGAAATTAGTAGTCAGATGAGTGCTTACTTTTGGTAAGAATGTGACTCCACCACCAGCACCCCAACCCCTCTTCAATGAGATGTTAAGCCAGCCAGCTGAAGTTTGGTGTTATTGTGTGGGCAGCAAGCAAACATACAATCATTCTTGAGGTCTTCTCATGGCCTCAAGACTCTCCAGAAGAGTGGATGTGCCCATGGCTGAGATGTGCCTCTCATGATTAAAGTTGCCACTCATTGAAAACATCAGGAAGTGTATGATTTCTAGAGCTTAGTGCTTTAAAGTTAGTGACTGTGAACAAGAAAATTTGCATGATTGGAAGGGATATAAATGGAAGCACATTCAAATAAAGTTTTCTCTTTTCAGATGGTCTCTTTTGCAAGATCTAATGGGTCTGATTGAAGGCTTCGAAAGTTTTTCTTTGGAGATGAAATACTAAACCACAGAGAGAAACAACAGAAAAATAATGTGACATTAACCTTGACCTTGAACAGAATGCTAAATGGTTCAATGTGACTGAATGCTACTTTCCAACATAAATGATAATAGTACCAACTCACATGACAAAGCACTTTTCTCATTACAAATCATAAGGGCAATAATTATCTCAGGTATTATTATCCCAGTTTCATGAGATAAGGAAGCTAAGGCTTTTACAGGTTAAGTAAGAAGTGACAAACATGTTGCCCACTACTAAGTGCTACTGAACCAGATCAAGATGCAACTGAAAAATATTTAATAAAAATACAACAAAGCATGGATAAGACTACATTTTAAATGGATGCCAATATGCAGCCCACAGGGATCCTTGTTTATGAATTAATGACCCCTATTTCCATTTGACTTTGACACCTCTGGTTTAAATGATTTGTTCTTATTTACCCAGCTAGTAGCTTTATGAAATAGGATTTGAACTCAGGTCTCCTGATTCTAATACTAGTGGAACCTATCCACTCTACCACAATTCCCTAAACTGTTTCAATGCACATAATCATGAGAATTCAGATTTGAGAGAGAACTCAAAAGTTCATTCCTTATCTGCTAGACTTTTCTTCTGTTAGAATTGCTGATAAGTGATTGTCCAATCTTGCTGAAGCTCTCTAATCAGTGGAAACTTAAAACCTTTTATGGCATCCTGATGTTTGTCCTTCATTCTCAAAGAAGACCATGACATCAGGGAGATGATGCCTTGGGGTGGGGGGGGGGGGCTGTGCTAAGTCACCAGTCTCACTTTCTCCTTTGGAGTCATCTGGGTCGAGTGACCAGATATGAATCAGGATGACCAGAGATGACCCTGGATTTGAAGTAATTGGGGTTAAGTGACTTGCCCAAGGTCACACAGCTAGTATATATTAAGGGCTAAGACTGAATTTGAACTCATTCCTCTGACTCTAAACCTAGTGCTTTATCCACTGGACCACCTAGTGGCCACCCCCTGGAGAGCTCAAATTGAATGAACAATATACCTTACTAAGACAAGCACTATACAAAGTTTATAACTTCTGCTCTCAAAAATACTTACAATCTAATTGATATATAAAGCCAGGTACACAAATAATGATGACCCAAGTTGGAATGTGATCAAAGCAAAGAAGGAGTGCTGACAAATTAAGCATTTTGTCTCAGTTGCCCTATCATCTGCAATAAGGGGATAATAGTACCATCTACCTCACAGGGTTATTGTGAGAATTAAATCAAAATGCAATTGTATATGTAAAATATTTACCAAATGTTAAAAGGTATATGAATGTTAACTATTATTATTAATTTTATGTGATGGAGAGATCACTTTTCCTAAAGGAGACTTTAGAAAAGAGGTAGATTTTTTTGCCTCCCTTTCAGCTCCAAAATAAGGATCCTATAGGATCCTATAGGATGTTATATGTGATCCTATAGGATCCTATATGTGATCCTATAGGTACAAGAGCTAGGCTTTAAGAGAAGAGGAGGATTTCCAGAAACAGAGATGCAGGGGAGATATGTTCCAGGTACTACAGATGCCAGCCTGTGCAAGTCCATGGCAGGCAAGAAACCAGAACTCAGAGTACCAGTACAGAGTTGTCTCACCCAAGAGGGATCATTTAATATAACTTTAAAAAATATAACACAAGGGCGGCTAGGTGGCCCAGTGGATAGAGCACCAGCCCTGGAGTCAGGAGTACCTGAGTTCAAATCTGGCCTCAGACACTTAATAATTACCTAGCTGTGTGGCCTTGGGCAAGCCACTTAACCCCATTTGCCTTGCAAAAGCCTAAAAAAAATCACACAATAATGTAAGAAATATAACAATAATATAACAAATGATCAATTAATATAACACAAAGGAAAACCTTTTGTGGGCAGATACAGATTGAAGGGGATTTAAATTCATTAATCTGTCCTCTGCTTCTCAGCATGTTAAGATGCCTTCTTAAGCTTATGTTCTGATTTTTCCTGCCACCATGCCTTGGCAAAGGCTATCCCCCATGCCTACAACACACTCTCCCCTCTTCCTCTTACAATTAAACCCTAGCTTCCTCAAAGATTAGCTCATGTACTAACTACCATGGAAAGGCTTTTCCTCATACCCTTGGATGTTTGTGCTCTCTCCCGGCTCCTCAAATGATGCTCTGGGTATTTATCAGCCCCTAAAAAGAGCCTGTTCATATACTGAGTTTATACACTGGGATATTAATCTAAGCTACAAAAAATGACTCCCATGGGTTACTTATGCCCTATATTTTTCATTATCCTGACCTAACATCCCCACTATTTAAGCTTTTACTAGACCAGATGACATGGATGGTCACCAAAAGCCAAAGCAAAATACACAATTAACTAAGCTTGTTCCTCCATCACATTACCAATCAATATTATTCATCTGACAATGTAGGAGGTTGAGATACGCAGTAGACAAAATTAATCTAGGAAAGATGGAAAAAGAAATGTTAAAGGGATGTGTCAGGTGACCACCAAGTCAGAGGGATAAGGATGGTCAGAACCAAAGATAAAGTTAGCTTTTGTCACAAATTGTCTTAATGAAGCATTAACTGGGTCTGAACTATCTGTGGAACAAGGAGTGCTTTTGTCTTTTTTTTTCATTGTAGAACGGATTCAGCAGTCTCTAAAGGCAAAGTATAAAATTCCATAGAGAGAAAAATTAGTGCTGAAGGAACAATGGAGAATCGGTCCTGTGCTTTAGAATCTGTGATGCACTCAATCTGAATTATTTGGGGTGCTTCAGTGCAATCAGAAAAAAATAGCCTTTAGAAGTGTTGAATTCTACTCTGAACTCTTCCATTCTGAGATTGCCTATGGGAAATAAATAAAAGTCAGGAGATTCCAGGTCTCTGTATCATGGTTGGAGCCTGTAAGACTTTTGTTAAATAGAAGCAAACAATGGTGTCCAGTCTAGCTACCTGACCCTGAGCAAGTCGCTTACTCCTATTTGTTTCAGTTTCCTACTCTGTAAAGTGAACTAGAGAAGCAAATGGCAAACCACCCCAGCATCTTCGCTAAGAAAACCCCCAAAGGAGTTATGAAGAGTCAGACACAGTTATACAACAAACAACAACAGCTCCTGGCAAAGCAGTGTAACTTTGGGGAGTGTGGTTACATGAAGAGCTGTTCCAGAAATGTCTGTTTCTCTTCTGCAGCACTATGTGTACCTGGGCATAGCCTGACATATTTGGGCCAAAGCTGCCATGCAAAAATAGGCATCAGACAATGTCTGCTCTATGTGTTCTATGAATAAGTTAATATCTAAGAAAGTACTTTTTAAATGAGAAGCATTTCCATTGGGAAAGGTATCCTGACATATTGATTGGAATGTTGAATTTGTCCTAGGTTTGAATCCTGCCAGTGATACAAGCTCTGAAACCATGTTCACAACACGGATCTTAGTATTAGAAGAAACTTTCTAGGGCATATCATCCAACTTCTCACTGTACAAATCAGGAAACTGAGGCCCAGAAAGGAAAAGTGATTTGTTCACAGTCATGCAAGGACTTAAGAAGGGACAATAATAAGATTAACGAGATTACTTTAATAACTAGATGATTATAAGGATCAAATGAGATTCCTCTCTACAAAGTGCTAGGCAAACCTGAAAGTGATACCAAAACTTCAGCTGTTATTATTATGTAAGGGATTTTTAAATTGATCCAAGTTACTGGAAGAGTGCTTCACTTGCAACCTCATTACCCAAAGGGTGTCTTTCACACCTGTGCTAAAAGAGTGCCATCTTAACTAAACAAGACACAGAGTGATCATAGAAGATTAAACTAGAAATTGTGGATTCCATTAAATCAAAAAGCTGTGGCTGAAACAAAATCAAAGCAGCTAGAATCAGAAAAGATGCAGTTAATTCTGGAAAATCTTTGCAGAAAATATTTCTGGTAATGTCCTAATGACTAAGATATATAGGAAATTGTCACAAATGTATAAATATTTAAGAAAGATGACTATTTTTCACTACCTCTGAAGTCTTTTAAAATGTTTATGTGAACTCAAGGATATGATTAGGGGTTTTCAAAAGAAATTCAAGCTATCAATGACTAGAAAAAAATTATCAAATCACTAATAAAAGAAATCTAAATTAAAACAACTCTAAAATTTTAACCTTCACTCATCAGATTAGAAAACAATGCATATGCAACAATGATCAATTTTACATGCATTTTAAGAAGGCAAATACATTAATACATTATTTTAGGTTGTGACTATGAGGAAAACAGGTGCTTCTCTTGGAGAAATGACAAAACAAGTAGAGATATGTGGATGTAGTGGACTGTTACTGTGCCATAAAAATGACAAATGTAAAAAATTCAGTAAAGATTTAAGAATTGGTGTTGTGAAGATAAAGAAAACTAGGAGGGCAATTCAAACAATTGATGGCAGTAATCTAAAACGTTAATAAACTTTAGAACTCTGAGCATCCATTTTCAAACATTTGTTTTATTTGACTTTATTTGTGACAATAGAGCTTCAGAGCTATGAGATCATTGGAAAGTGATTTAAAAAAAATTTTTGTTAGAACATTAATAAAACCTTTTAAAATAAATTTTCATTCCCACATGTATAAATATAGCTATGGAGAAGGTAAAGTAAATGTAAAATCATTTAGGGATTGGACTCAGCATGCTGAACTAATAATGCTGGCATTTATATAAAGGTTTTGGTTTTAAAAATCCCTTATATCTCAGTTGATTCTCACACCATCCCTGTGAGGTAGGCAATCCAAGTATTATCCCCATTTCATAGACGGGGAAAATGAGGCTTAGGGAAGTTAAGGGCCTTGCCCAAGGTCACATAAAGATTAAGTAGCATAGCCAAGATTCTTGCCCAGGTGTTCTCACTCAAAGGTGAACGCTCTTTTCATTATACAACTGCTTCTGAAAAAAACCTCAAAATCTGTTTCGTTAAGCAGCAACCTTCTACTTAAATGTAACTGTGAGTGTCCGGGAGATATTTTCACATATTCTGAAAATAATTAAATCAATGAAAAAGAAAAGTAGCAATGGAACTTTGCCTAGGGGTAGTTGCCTGAGAAGGGGGATGAATTCAAATAAATTCTCTAGGACTTTTCAAAAATCTTATTTGATAATCGTGAGTTAAGTTTAGCAAGCCATTCAAATGTTTAGATGAAATGCAGCCAATGAAATTACAGAATTAGGAGTAGAATATATATAAAAGTTAGTCATCAAGAATAAAAACTAGGGAGATTTTTTTAATTGATCATATAATTAATCTAATTGGTAAATGTGCATTTGTCCTTTGCTACATGCACTGAAATTGGATTTCTCCTCCACGGACATAGTGAGAAATTTGACTTTGTCTAGTAGACTACTGTGTTTTATCATTATGGCCATTAATGTTTATACATGAGCTTTGTTTGGACCCCAAACTGCTATTTATCACTATAGTCATATAACTTTAGGGAAATTACCTCACCTCTATGAGCATTACAGAGTATATTGATCTCAAACTTGGCAGAGACCTTAGAAATCACTTAACATAGGCCATAGCTGATCAAGTCAAGGGGGCAGCTAGGTGCCTCAGTGGATAGAGTACCAGCCCTGGAGTCAGGAGGACCTGAGTTCAAATCTGGCCTCAGATATTTAATAATTACCTAGCTGTGTGACCTTGGGCAAGTCACTTAACCCCATTGCATTGCAAAAAAAAAAAAAGCAATCAAGAGTCCCCTTTCTACTCCACATGGGAAAGTAACATTGGCTCCATTTTTAACTCCTCTAGAGGCAGTCCATTCTATTTTGAGATATCTTTAATAGTCAATATGATATCCACCTCTCTGTAGTTTCCACCCCTTGCCTCTACTTATGTCTTCAAGGGTCAAACAGAAAGAAAAAAATACATGACTTTCTGAACCCTTCAAATTTTGAATTAGCTTTTAGGCTCCCTCCCTCCAGATCATACTTCTCCAAGCTACACATCTTTAATTCCTTTAACTTAATCTTTGTCATTGGCCTTGTTCACAAACAAAAGGACAAACAATAGCAACAACAATTTTGGCATGGTCTCAAGTTCCTTGACCATCTTGGTTGCCCTTTTCTGGACATGCTCCTCCTTGTTAATGTTCTACTAAAATATGGTTCCCTGGACTTGTTCTAGATGAGGTCTTAACAAGCCAGAGCATTGGATGCCACTCCTTCAATATTAGCATCACTTCTCTCAGTAAAACGTAGGGATCCACTAATTTTATTGTCTGGCATTTCACAAGTCCCATTATATTGTGAGCTCCTTGAACTGACACAAAGTAGGTTTTGAATAGGTGTTTATTGACTGATTAATTTAACAAGCTTGCAGTCCATCTAATCCTACCTTCAGATCCTTTTCACACTGACTGCTGTCCTATCACACTTCCTCCATTCATCATCCATACTATTGCATCTTTCAGCTCCAGGCTAGACTTAGTCTGATTCCTAGTCACCATTATCTTATTTGTCTATCATGGTAACCTGTTGAGATCTTTTCTGTTATTAACATTCAACATGTTAACTATTCCTCCTTAATATTGTGTTACCAACAGATGTGATAAGCAATTTTTCTATGGTTTAATTCAAGTCTTTGATAAAAATGTTAAATTGAATGGAAAGAGAAGGAGGGAAAAGGGGAGAATAGAGCTCTATAGATCCCCATCAGAGATCTCCCTTCACATTGATAGTGACCCCTTAATGACTACTGTTTGGATCTGGTCATTCAAGCAGTTACAATGATAACCAGTGGTACTATTATCTGGTTTACAGCTTTCCATCTTTAAAAAATGACAAACAAATTAAATGCTTTGCTGAGATTCAAGTATGTTTTGTCATGACATTCAGCCTAACAAGATTCTAAAAACAAAAGGAAGTGAATCTATTCATTTGTAAAGTGCTAAGATAGGACCTGATGACCTCAAAGTTTGCTTCAAGGTCTAAGAATCTGTGAAATTTATGATTTCACTGCCTGCCTCCTCCTCTGTTCCAAAAACAAATTTTCTGTCCCGATCCCCCACCATAATATTGCCCTCAAAGGGATCAACTGATTCTCACCACTATAGGTCCAATTCTAGAGAATGAAGACACCAAAAGTCATTATCTGACATAGAGTGACAATGACAGAGGCAGAATATGTATACGGAAACATGAGAGAGAAAGGACAATGAGAGGGTTGTAGGGGAAGTAGACATCTCTCAAGGAAAATGTGACCTCCAAAGAAAGTTTCTACAAAGGATACGCACACTTGATAACTTGCCAGATATGACAGTATTAAAGGAAATGCACATCTCTCTATCTGATGGGGTTGTAATATAGCTATAAAGCATAGATTCTAACTCAATGTGACCAGAAGCATGCCTCTCTGGGCCTTAATTTCTTCATCAGCTAAATAAAAATGTTGGATTTAAGAAAGTCCCTTCAGGCTTTCCAATTCTATGATTCTAATCCCTTATCTCTCTCATTAGGCATAGAAAAGATTATTGAATTGTTGAGACAGCTGTTCCTCCTCCCCAGCCTTACTTTATGCTCCCTTGCAACCATGTAGTCAGATTCAAGGTCATAAGGGAAGGTGGTAGCATCAATATAACAAAACTAATAACAAATGTAATTTTTAGAATCATAAGTCTTGCTCTAATAACTTAACCACTCAACTCAGTTCAATAAACATGAATTAAGCATCAATTTTTTGCAAAGATGAAAAAATATAGTTTATACAAGGAATTTATAATCTAAGAATTTCCTCTCTGTATATACTGTATTTTCCAAAATCCCTCACTTACATTATCCCATTTGATCCTAAAAACAACCACAAGGGATAGGTGGTATGTTACTATCCCCACTACACAGATGAGAAAACTGAGGTATAGAGGGCTGGTGTTATTTTCACAGCATTTGCAGCAGAAAATACAAGAAAATTCAAGTGTAGGTCTTCTGACTTTAAATTGAGGGCTCTTTCTGGTTCCCTACATTTATTAGAAAGTGCTGCTCTTGAAGAATTGATTTTAGATGTTTAAACATAAATGCACAAAGTATGGGGAACATGCAAAATGAACTAGAGTTCCTAATGCTGGGAGAAAATTTTGATTTCATAGCTATCCTTGAGCTTAGGTCAAATAGACCCCTTAACTATGACTAGATAATAGTATTGTTGCGGTTCAGGAATAATTGGAAAGATTCTAGTGAACTACAAGCTCTACATTAGTCAGAATCAGTATATGACAGTCAAAAAAAATAAAATGATTGTGACCTTGGACTGCACCAAGAGGTCATCCAAGCCCATG